>NC_054473.1:106876148-106883648 GCF_017639515.1 Carcharodon carcharias | reverse complement strand
ACACACACATATCCAAACACACACACACACACACTTCCAACACACACACACCCAAACACACACACACACACACATCCAAACACACACATCCAAACACACACACACACATCCAACCACACACACACACACCCAAAGACACACACACAGACACACACATATCCAAACACACACACACACAGCCAAACACACACACATCCAAACACACACACACACACATCCAAACATACACACACACACATACACACACACAAATCCAAACACACACACACACATCCAAACGCACAGACACACACACACACAGCCAAACACACACAAACATCCAAACACACACATACATCCAAATACACACATCCAAACACACACACACACATCCAAACACACACACACAAACACACACATCCAAACACACATATACACACATCCAAACACACACACACACACACATCCAAACACACACACACACACACACACACATCCAAACACGCGCACACACACACATCCAAACACACACACACTTCCAAACACACACACACTTCCAAACACAAATACACACACACACATTCAAACACACACACACACACACACACACACACACACACACATCCAAACACACACACACATCCAAACACACACACACATGCACATCCAAACACACACACACACACACACATTCAAACACACACACACACATACACATCCAAACACACACACACACACACACACAACCAAACACAAATATACACACACAGAGCCAAACACAAATATAGACACACACACACATCCAAACACAAATACACAGACACACATCCAAACACAAATACACACACACACAGATCCAAACACAAATACAAACACACACACACATATCCAAACATGCACATCCAAACACACACACATCCAAACACACACATATCCAAACACACACACACACCAAAACACACACACGCACCCAAACATACACACACACACATCCAAACACACAAACACACACATCCAAACACACACACATCCAAACACACACACACGCACACATACAAACACACACACACACACATCCAAACACAAGCACACACACATACAAACACACACACACACACACATCCAAACACACACACACACTCACACATCCAAACACACACACACACACACACATTCAAACAGAAACACACATCCAAACACACACACACTTCCAAACACACACACACTTCCAAACACAAATACACACACACACACACACACATCCAAAAACACACACACACAGACATCCAAACACACACACATCCAAACACACACACACATTCAAACACACACACACATTCAAACACATACACACACACATTCACTCACACATCCAAACACACACACACACAGACATCCAAACACACACACAGAAACACACACATCCAAACACACACACACACAGACCCAAACACACACACACACACACACACTCAGAAAACACACACACACACCCAAACACACACACACACATACAAACACACACATCCAAACACACACACACTTCCAAACATAAATACACACACACACATCCAAACACATACACACACATCCAAACACACACACACATTCAAACACACACACACACACACACATTCACACACACATCCAAACACACACACACACAGACATCCAAACACACACACAGACACACACACATCCAAACACACACACACACAGACCCAAACACACACACACACACACACACACACTCAGAAAACACACACTCACACCCAAACACACACACACACATACAAACACACATATCCAAACACACACACGCATCCAAAAACACACAAACACACACCCAAACACACACACCGAAACATACACACACAGACACACACATATCCAAAGACACACACACACACACTTCCAACACACACACACCCAAACACACACACACACACATCCAAACACACACACACACATCCAAACACACAAACACACACCCAAACACACACACCCAAACATACACACACAGACACACACATATCCAAACACACACACACACACACATCCAAACACACACAAACAAATATCTAAACACACACACAGACACCCAAACATACACACACAGACACACACATATCCAAACACACACACACACAGCCAAACACACACACATCCAAACACACACACACACACATCCAAACATACACACACACACATACACACACACACAAATCCAAACACACACACACACATCCAAATGCACAGACACACACACACACAGCCAAACACACACAAACATCCAAACACGCACATACATCCAAATACACACATCCAAACACACACACACATCCAAACACACACACACAAACACGCACATCCAAACACACATATACACACATACAAACACACACACACACACACACACACAAACACACACACACATACACATCCAAACACACACACTCACAAACATCCAAACACACATCCGATCACACACATCCAAACACACACACATCCAAGTACACACACATCCAAAGACAAACACACACCCACATCCAAACACACACACACACACAAACACACACACACACCCAAACATACACACACACCCAAACATACACACACACATCCAAACACACACACACACATCCAAACACACACACACACATCCAAACACACACAGATGCAGACACATCCAAACACACACACACACACATACAAACACACACAAACACACACACAGACACACACATACACATCCAAACACACACACACACTCACACATCCAAACACACACACATCCAAACACACACACATCCAAACACACACACACTTCCAAACACAAATACACACACACACAAACACATCCAAACACACACACACACACACACATCCAAACACACACACACAGACATCCAAACACACACACATACATCTAAACACACACACACACATTAAAACACACACACACACATCCAAACACACACACAAACACATTCAAACACAAATATACACACACACAGCTAAACACAAATACAGACACACACACACACATCCAAACACAAATACACAGACACACACCAAACACAAATACACACACACGCAGATCCAAACACAAATACACACACACACACACACACACATCCAAACACAAATACACACACACGCAGATCCAAACACAAATACACACACACACACATCCAAACACAAATACACACACACACATCCAAACACAAATACACACACACACACATCCGAACACACACACACACACACCCAAACACACAGACACACACACACACACATCCAAACACACACACACACACACACACATCCAACCACACACACACACCCAAACACACACACAAACACATTCAAACACAAATATACACACACACAGCCAAACACAAATACAGACACACACACACGCACATCTAAACACAAATACACAGACACACATCCAAACACAAATACACACACACGCAGATCCAAACACAAATACACACACACACACATCCAAACACAAATACACACACACACATCCAAACACAAATACACACACACGCAGATCCAACCACAAATACACACACACACACACATCCAAACACAAATACACATACACACATACACACCCAAACACACACACATACACCCAAACACACACACACACAAACATCCAAACACACACACACCCAAACACACACACACACTCAAACATACACACACAGACACACAAATATCCAAACACACACACACACACACACACATCCAAACACACACACACACACATCCAAACACAAACACACATCCAAACGCACACAAACACATCCAAACACACACACACACACATCCAAATACGCACATACACACACACACACACATCCAAACACACACACACATCCAAACACACACACACACACACACACGCATCCAAACACACACACACACATCCAAACACACACACACAGCCAAACAAACACACACACAACCAAACACACACAAACACTCACACATCCAAACACACACACACACAGACACATTCAAACACAAACACACACACACATCCAAACACACACACACTTCCAAACACACACACACTTCGAAACACAAATACACACACACACATCCAAGCACACACACACACACAGACATCCAAACACACACACACACACATCCAAACACACACACACATTCAAACACACACACACACACACTCATTCAAACACACACACACACATCCAAACACACACACACACACACATCCAAACACACACACACACACATCCAAACACAAATATACACACACACAGCCAAACACAATACAGACACACACACACACACACATCCAAACACAAATACACAGATACACATCCAAACACAAATACACACACACGCAGATCCAAACACAAATAAACACACACACACATCCAAACACAAATACAAACACACACATCCAAACGCAAATACACATACACACACATCCAAATGCAAACACATACACACACACACACACACATCCAAACACAAACACACACACACAAACATCCAAACACACACATCCAGACACACACACATCCAAAAACACACACACACACATACAAACACACACACACACATCCAAACACACATACACACCCAAACAAACACACACACACCCAAACACACACACACACACCCAAACACACACACACACCCAAACATACACACAAAGACACACAAATATCCAAACACACGCGCACACACACATCCAAACACACACACACATCCAAACACACACACACATCCTAACACACACACACATCCAAATACACACACATATCCAAACACACGCACACACATCCTAACACACACACACACATCCAAACACACACACACACACACAAACATCCAAACACACAAACACAAACATCCAAACTCACACACACACATCCAGACACACACTTCCAAACACTCACACACACACACACACACATCCAAACACACACACACACATCCAAACACAAACACACATCCAAACACACACAGACACACACATCCAAACACACACAGACACATCCAAACACACAGACACCCAAACACACACACACACATCCAAACAAACACACACACTCACAAATCCAAATACACACACAAAGACACATTCAAACACACACACACACACCCAAACACACACACACACATCCAAACACACACACACTTCCAAACACAAATACACACACACACACATCCAAACACACACACACATCCAAACACACACACACACACACACATCCAAACACACACACACATCCAAACACACACACACATACACATCCAAATACACACACACACCCAAACACACACGCAAACACACACATATCCAAACACACACACACACACACAAACACACACACCCAAACATACACACACACACCCAAACACACACACACACAGCCAAACAAACACAAACACATCCAAACATACACACACACTCACAAATCCAAATACACACACAAAGACACATTCAAACACACACACACACACACACCCAAACACACACACTCTTCCAAACACACACACAACCAAAGACACACACACACACACACACATCCAAACACACACACACATCCAAACACACACACACATACACATCCAAACACACACACACACCCAAACACACACACACACACACACCCAAACACAAACACACACACACACCCAAGCACAAATATAGACACACACAGCCAAACACAAATACAGACACACACACACATATCCAAACTCAAATACACAGACACACATCCAAACACAAATACAGACACACACAGATCCAAACACTAATACAAAAACACACACACACGCACATCCAAACACGCACATCCAAACACACACACATCCAAACACACACACATCCAAACACACACACACACCCAAACACACACACACACACACACATCCAAACACACACACACACACACACACACATCCAAACACACACACACACACACAAACACACTCACACACATCCAAACACACACACACACACATCCAGACACACACACACACATTCAAACACAAACACACACACACAAACACACACACACATTCAAACACACACACAATTCCAAACACACACACACTTCCAAACACAAATACACACACACACACACACATCCAAACACACACACACACATCCAAACACACACAGACGCAGACACATCCAAACACACACACAAACACATCCAAACACACACACACAGACACACACACACACAGACACACACATACACATCCAAACACACACACACACTCACACATCCAAACACACACACATTCAAACACACACGCACACAAACACACACACACATCCAAACACACACACACTTCCAAACACAAATACACACACACACAAACACATCCAAACACACACACACACACACATCCAAACACACACACACACACAGACATCCAAACACACACACACACATCTAAACACACACACACACATTAAAACACACACACACACATTCAAACACACACACACACACATTCAAACACACACACACATCCAAACACACACACAAACACATTCAAACACAAATATACACACACACAGCCAAACACAAATACAGACACACACACACACATCCAAACACAAATACACAGACACACATCCAAACACAAATACACACACACGCAGATCCAAACACAAATACACACACACACACACATCCAAACACAAATACACACACACACATCCAAACACAAATACACAAACACGCAGATCCAAACACAAATACACACACACACACACACATCCAAACACAAATACACACACACACATCCAAACACAAATACACACACACACACATCCAAACACACACACACATCCAAACACACAGACACACACACACACACATCCAAACACACGCACACACACACATCCAACCACACACACACACACACACATCCAAACACACACACAAACACATTCAAACACAAATATACACACACACAGCCAAACACAAATACAGACACACACACACACACATCCAAACACAAATACACAGACACACATCCAAACACAAATACACACACACGCAGATCCAAACACAAATACACAAACACACACATCCAAACACAAATACACACACACACATCCAAACACAAATACACACACACGCAGATCCAACCACAAATACACACACACACACATCCAAACACGAATACACACACACACACATACACACCCAAACACACACACACACAAACATCCAAACACACACACACCCAAACACACACACACACTCAAACCTACACACACAGACACACAAATATCCAAAAACACACACACACACATCCAAACACACACTCACACACATCCAAACACAAACACACATCCAAACGCACACACACACATCCAAACACACACACACATCCAAACGCACACACACACATCCAAACACACACACACACACACATCCAAACACACACACACACACACATCCAAACACACACACATATCCAAACACACACACACACACACAC
>NC_054473.1:106867873-106875948 GCF_017639515.1 Carcharodon carcharias | reverse complement strand
AACACACCCAAACACACACACACACCCAAACACACACACACACCCAAACACACACACACACCCAAACACACACACACACACATCCAAGCACACACACACACACATCCAAACACAGACACACACACACACATCCAAACACACACACACATCCAAACACACACACCCATCCACACACACACACCCATCCACACACACACACCCATCCACACACACACACCCATCCAAACACACACCCATCCAAACACACACCCATCCAAACACACACCCATCCAAACACACACCCATCCAAACACACACACATCCAAACACACACACATCCAAACACACACACATCCAAACACACACACATCCAAACACACACACATCCAAACACACACACATCCAAACACACACACATCCAAACACACACACATCCAAACACACACACATCCAAACACACACACATCCAAACACACACACACGCACATACCCAAACACACACCCAAACACACACACACACCCAAACACACACACACACCCAAACACACACATACACCCACACACACATACACCCACACACACATACACCCACACACACACATACACCCACACACACACATACACCCACACACACACCTAAACACACACACCTAAACACACACACACACACACACACACACATCCAAACACACACACACACACACATCCAAACACACACACACACAAATCCAAACACAAACACACATCCAATCGCAGGCACACACATCCTAACTCTCACACACACATCCAAACACACACACACACACACAAACACATCCAAACACACACACACAAACATCCAAACTCACACACACAAACATCCAAACTCACACACACAAACATCCAAACTCACACACACACACACACATACAGACACACACATCCAAACACACACATCCAAACACACACACACACACACAAACACATCCAAACACACACACACAAACATCCAAACTCACACACACAAACATCCAAACTCACACACACACACACACATACAGACACACACATCCAAACACACACATCCAAACACACACATCCAAACACACACATCCAAACACACACACACAAACATCCAAACTCACACACACACACACACATACAGACACACACATCCAAACACACACATCCAAACACACACACACACACACACACACATCCAAACACACACACACACACACACACATCCACACCCAAACACACACACACACATCCACACCCAAACACACACACACACACCCAAACACACACACACACACCCAAACACACACACACACACCCAAACGCACACACACACATCCACACGCACACACACACATCCACACGCACACACACATCCAAACACACACACATCCAAACACACACACATCCAAACACACACACATCCAAACACACACACATCCAAACACACACACATCCAAACACACACACATCCAAACACACACACATCCAAACACACACACATCCAAACACACACGCACATCCAAACACACACGCACATCCAAACACACACGCACATCCAAACACACACGCACATCCAAACACACACGCACATCCAAACACACACACACACACCCAAACACACACACACACACCCAAACACACACACACACCCAAACACACACACACATCCACACACACACACATCCTCACACACACACATCCTCACACACACACATCCTCACACACACACATCCTCACACACACACATCCTCACACACACACATCCACACACACACACATCCACACACACACACATCCACACACACACACATCCACACACACACACATCCACACACACACACATCCACACACACACACATCCACACACACACACATCCACACACACACACATCCACACACACACACATCCAAACACACACACATCCAAACACACACACATCCAAACACACACACATCCAAACACACACACATCCAAACACACACACATCCAAACACACACACACACACACACACACATCCAAACAAACACACACAGACACACATACACACACAGACACACACACCTCCAAACACACACACACACACCTCCAAACACACACACACACATCCAAACACACACACACACATCCAAACACACACACACACATCCAAACACACACACACATCCAAACACACACACACATCCAAACACACACACACACACATCCAAACACACACACATCCAAACACACACACATCCAAACACACACACACACACACACACACACACACATCCAAACAAACACACACAGACACACATACACACACAGACACACACACCTCCAAACACACACACACACACCTCCAAACACACACACACACATCCAAACACACACACACACACATCCAAACACACACACACATCCAAACACACACACACATCCAAACACACACACACACACATCCAAACACACACACATCCAAACACACACACACACACATCTAAACACACACACACACACACATCCAAACACACACACACACATCCAAACACACACACACACATCCAAACACACACACACATCCAAACACACACACACACATCCAAACACACACACACACATCCAAACACACACACACACATCCAAACACACACACACACATCCAAACACACACACACACATCCAAACACACACACACATCCAAACACACACACACATCCAAACACACACACACATCCAAACACACACACACATCCAAACACACACACACATCCAAACACACACACACACACATCCAAACACACACACACACACATCCAAACACACACACACACACATCCAAACACACACACACATCCAAACACACACACACTCCCAAACACACACACACTCCCAAACACACACACACTCCCAAACACACACACATCCAAACACACACACACACACATCTAAACACACACACACACACACATCCACACACACACACACATCCAAACACACACACACACACACATCCAAACACACACACACACACACATCCAAACACACACACACACACACATGCAAACACACACACACACATCCAAACACACACACACACATCCAAACACACACACACACATCCAAACACACACACACACACACATCGAAACACACACACACACACACACATCCAAACACACACACACACACACACACATCCAAACACACACACACACACACACACATCCAAACACACACACACACACACATCCAAACACACACACACACACATCCAAACACACGCACACACACACACACACACACATCCAAACACACATCCAAACACACACGTCCAAACTCTCACACACACACACATCCAAACAAACATCCAAACACACACGCACACACACACACCCAAACACACATGCACACACACACACACATCCAAACACACACACACACATCCAAACACAGACACACACATCCAAACACAGACACACACACACACATCCAAACACACACACACATCCACACACATCCAAACACACACACACATCCACACACGCACACATCCAAACACAGACACACACACACACATCCAAACACACACACACATCCACACACATCCAAACACACGCACACATCCACACACACGCACACATCCACACACACGCACACATCCACACACACGCACACATCCACACACACGCACACATCCACACACACGCACACATCCACACACACGCACACATCCACACACACGCACACATCCACACACACGCACACATCCACACACACGCACACATCCACACACACACACACATCCAAACACGCACACATCCAAACACGCACACATCCAAACACGCACACATCCAAACACGCACACATCCAAACACGCACACATCCAAACACACACACATCCAAACACACACACATCCAAACACACACACATCCAAACACACACACATCCAAACACACACACATCCAAACACACACACATCCAAACACACACACATCCAAACACACACACACACACACACACACAGGCACATCCAAGCACACATCCAAACACACACACATCCAAACACACACACATCCAAACACACACACATCCAAACACACACACATCCAAACACACACACATCCAAACACACACACATCCAAACACACACACATCCAAACACACACACATCCAAACACACACACACACACACATCCAAGCACACATCCAAAC
The DNA here is from genome assembly GCF_017639515.1 of Carcharodon carcharias. NCBI lineage: Eukaryota > Metazoa > Chordata > Chondrichthyes > Lamniformes > Lamnidae > Carcharodon > Carcharodon carcharias. Next base: position 106,871,769 of record NC_054473.1, on the reverse strand, counting down.
ACACACACACACACCCAAACACACACACACACATCCACACACACACACATCCACACACACACACATCCACACACACACACATCCACACACACACACATCCACACACACACACATCCACACACACACACATCCACACACACACACATCCACACACACACACATCCACACACACACACATCCACACACACACACATCCACACACACACACATCCACACACACACACATCCACACACACACACATCCACACACACACACATCCACACACACACACATCCACACACACACACATCCACACACACATCCACACACACACACACATCCAAACACACACACATCCAAACACACACACATCCAAACACTCACACATCCAAACACACACACACACACACGCGCATCCAAACAAACACACACAGACACACATACACACACAGACACACACACCTCCAAACACACACACACACCTCCAAACACACACACACACCTCCAAACACACACACACACCTCCAAACACACACACACACACCTCCAAACACACACACACACACCTCCAAACACACACACACACACATCCAAACACACACACACACACACATCCAAACACACACACACACACACATCCAAACACACACACACACACCCAAACACACACACACACACACACATCTAAACACACACACACACACACATCTAAACACACACACACACACATCTAAACACACACACACTCACACACATCTAAACACACACACACACCTCCACACATCTAAACACACACACACACCTCCACACAAACACACACACACACCTCCAAACACACACACACACACACCTCCAAACACACACACACACACACATCCAAACACACACACACACATCCAAACACACACACACACATCCAAACACACACACACACACACATCCAAACACACACACACACACACACATCCAAACACACACACACACACACATCCAAACACACACACACACACACATCCAAACACACACACACACACACATCCAAACACACACACACACACACATCCAAACACACACACACACACACACATCCAAACACACACACACACACACACACACATCCAAACACACACACACACACACATCCAAACACACACACACACACACATCCAAACACACACACACACACATCCAAACACACACACACACACACATCCAAACACACACACACACACACATCCAAACACACACACACACACACATCCAAACACACACACACACACACATCCAAACACACACACACACACATCCAAACACACACACACACACATCCAAACACACACACACACACATCCAAACACACACACACACACACACATCCAAACACACACACACACACACACACAAATCCAAACACACACACACACACACACAAATCCAAACACACACACACACACACACACAAATCCAAACACACACACACACACACACAAATCCAAACACACACACACACACACACATCCAAACACACACACACATCCAAACACACACACACATCCAAACACACACACACATCCAAACACACACACACATCCAAACACACACACACATCCAAACACACACACACACACACATCTAAACACACACACACACACACACATCTAAACACACACACACACACACACATCTAAACACACACACACACACACACATCTAAACACACACACACACACACACACACACATCTAAACACACACACACATCCAAACACACACACACACATCCAAACACACACACACACACACACAAATCCAAACACACACACACACACAAATCCAAACACACACACACACACACAAATCCAAACACACACACACACACACACACACAAATCCAAACACACACACACACACAAATCCAAACACACACACACACACACAAATCCAAACACACACACACACACACAAATCCAAACACACACACACACACACAAATCCAAACACACACACACACACATCTAAACACACACACACACACACAAATCCAAACACACACACACACACATCTAAACACACACACACACACATCTAAACACACACACACACACATCTAAACACACACACACATCCAAACACACACACACACACACATCCAAACACACACGTCCAAACTCACACACACACATCCAAACACACACACACACACACATCCAAACACACACACACACACACATCCAAACACACACACACACACACATCCAAACACACACACACACACACATCCAAACACACACACACACATCCAAACACACACACACACACACATCCAAACACACACACACACACACATCCAAACACACACACACACACACATCCAAACACACACACACACACACATCCAAACACACACACACACACACATCCAAGCACACACACACACACATCCAAACACACACACACACACATCCAAACACACACACACACACATCCAAACACACACACACACACACATCCAAACACACACACACACACACATCCAAACACACACACACACACATCCAAACACACACACACACACACATCCAAACACACACACACACACACACAAATCCAAACACACACACACACACACACACAAATCCAAACACACACACACACACACATCCAAACACACACACACATCCAAACACACACACATCCAAACACACACACACATCCAAACACACACACACATCCAAACACACACACACATCCAAACACACACACACATCCAAACACACACACACATCCAAACACACACACACACACACACATCTAAACACACACACACACACACACATCTAAACACACACACACACACACACATCTAAACACACACACACACACACACATCTAAACACACACACACACACACACACACACACACACACACACACACATCCAAACACACACACACACACACACACATCCAAACACACACACACACATCCAAACACACACACACACACACACAAATCCAAACACACACACACACACAAATCCAAACACACACACACACACAAATCCAAACACACACACACACACACAAATCCAAACACACACACACACACACAAATCCAAACACACACACACACACACAAATCCAAACACACACACACACACACAAATCCAAACACACACACACACACAAATCCAAACACACACACACACACAAATCCAAACACACACACACACACACAAATCCAAACACACACACACACACACAAATCCAAACACACACACACACACATCTAAACACACACACACATCCAAACACACACACACACACACAAATCCAAACACACACACACACACATCTAAACACACACACACATCCAAACACACACACACACACACATCCAAACACACACGTCCAAACTCACACACACACACACACATCCAAACACACCCACATCCAAACACACCCACATCCAAACACACCCACATCCAAACACACCCACATCCAAACACACCCACATCCAAACACACCCACATCCAAACACACCCACATCCAAACACACCCACATCCAAACACACCCACATCCAAACACACCCACATCCAAACACACCCACATCCAAACACACCCACATCCACACACACACACATCCACACACACACACATCCACACACACACACATCCACACACACACACATCCACACACACACACATCCACACACACACACATCCACACACACACACATCCACACACACACACATCCACACACACACACATCCACACACACACACATCCAAACACACACACATCCAAACACACACACATCCACACACACACACATCCAAACACACACACATCCAAACACACACACATCCAAACACACACGCATCCAAACAAACACACACAGACACACATACACACAC
>NC_054473.1:104971627-104974127 GCF_017639515.1 Carcharodon carcharias | reverse complement strand
ACACCTACACACACACCTACGCACACACACCTACGCACACACACACACACCTACTCACACAGACACCTACACACACCCACACCTACACACACAAACACAACTACACACACACACACACACCTGCACACACACACACAGACACACACCTACACACACACACACACACACACACCTACACACCTACACACAAACACACCTGCTCACACTCCTACACACACACCTCCACACACACCTACACCTACACACACACCTACACACACACACACACACACCTACACACACACACACACCTACACACACACCTACGCACACACACACACCTACACACACACCTACGCACACACACCTGCGCACACACACCTACGCACACACAACTACACACACACCTACACATACACCTACACACACCTACACAAACACACACACCTACACACACCTACACACCTACACACACACACACCTACACACACACACACACACACACACCTACACACACACACACACACACACACATACACACACACCTACACAACCACACACCTACACACATACACACACACACACACACCTACACACACACACACACACCTACACACACACACACACACACACACACACCTACACAACCACACACCTACACACATACACACACACACAGACACCTACACACACACACACACACACCTACACACACACACACACACACACACACACCTACACACACACACACACACCTACACACATACACCTACACACACACCTACACACACCTACACACCTACACACCTACACACACACACACACCTACACACACACACACACCTACACACACACACACACCTAAACACACACACACACACCTACACACACACACACACCTACACACACACCTACGCACACACACCTACACACACACCTACACACACCTACACAAACACACACACCTACACACACCTACACACCTACACACACACACACACACATACCTACACACACACACACCTACACACACACACACCTACACACACACACACCTACACACACACCTACACACACACACACCTACACACACACACACCTACACACACACCTACACACACACACCTACACACACACACCTACACACACACACCTACACACACACACCTACACACACACACACACCTACGCACACACACACACACCTACGCACACACACCTATGCACACACACCTACACACACACACACCTACACACACACACCTACACACACACACCTACACACACACACCTACACGCCTACACACACACACACACACCTACACACACACACACACCTACACACACACACACACCTACACACACACACACCTACACACACAAACAAACACACCTACTCACACACAAACACACCTAAACACACACACACACACACACCTACACACCCACACATACACACACACACACACCTACACACACACACACCTACACACACACACACACCTACACACACACACACACACCTACACACACACACACCTACACACACACACACACCTACACACACACACACACCTACACACACACACACACCTACACACACCTACACATACACACCTACACACACACACCTACACACACACACCTACACACACACACACACCTACACACACACACACCTACACACACACACACACAGACACACAAATACACCTACACACACACACACACCTACACACACACACACACAGACACACAAATACACCTACACACATACACACACCTACACATACACACACACACACACACACCTACACACACACACACACACCTACACACACACACACTTACACACACACACACCTACACACACACACACCTACACACACACACACCTACACACACCTACACACACACGCACACACACACAAACAAACATACACACACACACCTACACACACACACACACACACACACACACACAGCTACACACACACACACACCCACACACACACACACCTACACACACACACACACACACCTACACACACACACACACCTACACACACACACACACACCTACACACACACACACACACACACACACACCTACACACACACACACACACACACACACCTACACACACACACACACACACGCTCACCTACACACACACACACACACACACACATACACACCTACACTCCTAGACACACACACCTACACACCTAGACACACACACACACACACACCTACACACCTACACACACACCTACACACACACACACACTAACACCTACACACACACACCTACACACACACACAGACACACACACACACAGACACACACACCTACACACACCTACACACACACACCTAAACACACACACACACACACACACCTACACACACACCTACACACACACACACACACACCTACACGCACACACACACCTACACACACACACACACACACACACACCTATACACACACACACACCTACACACACACACACACAC
>NC_054473.1:104736687-104965903 GCF_017639515.1 Carcharodon carcharias | reverse complement strand
ACACATACACACACACAGACACACACCTACACACACACACACACACCTATACACGCACACACTTACAGACACACACACCTACACACACACACACCTACACACACACACACCTACACACACCTACACACACACGCACACACACACAAACAAACATACACACACACACCTACACACACACACACACACACACACACACAGCTACACACACACACACACCCACACACACACACCTACACACACACACACACACCTACACACACACACACACACACCTACACACACACACACACACACTCCTACACACACACACACACACACACACCTACACACACACACACACACACACACCTACACACACACACACACACACACACCTACACACACACACACACACACACACACACACATACACACCTACACTCCTAGACACACACACCTACACACCTAGACACACACACACACACACACCTACACACCTACACACACACCTACACACACACACACCTACACACACACACACACACCTACACACACACACACACACACACACATCTACACACACACACACACCTACACACACACACACACACACCCACACACACCTACACACCTACACACCTAGACACACACACACAAACACACCTACACACCTACACAGACACACACACACACCTACACACACACACACACACACACACACAGACACACACACCTACACACACACCTACACATACACACACACACACCTACACACACACACACACACACACACCTACACACACACCCCTACACAAACACACCCCGACACACACACACACCTGCACACACACACACCTACACACACACACACCTACACACACACACACCTACACACACACACACCTACACACACCTACACACACACCTAGACACACACCTACACACACACACACACACCTACACACACACACACACCTACACACACACACACACCTACACACACACACACCTAGACACAAACACACACACACCTACACACACACACACACCTACAAACACACACCTACACACACACACCTACACACACAGACACACACACACACACCTACACACACACACACACCTACACACACCTACACACACACACCTACACACACACACCTACACACACACCTACACACACCTAGACACCTACAAACACCTACACACACACACACCTACACACACACACACACACCTACACACACACACACACACACACCTACACACACACACACACACACACCTACACACACACACACACCTACACACACACACACACACCTACACACACACACACCTACACACACACACACCCCTGCACACACACACACACACACACACACCTATACACACACACCTACACACACACACACACCTACACACACCTACACACACACACACCTACACACACACACACCTACACACACACACACCTACACACACACACACCTACACACACACACACCTACACACACACACACACCTACACACACACACACCTACACACACTCACACCTACACACACACACCCCTGCACACGCACACACCTACACACACCTACACCTACACACACACACACACCTACACACACCTACACCTACACACACCTACACACACACACACCTACACACACACACACACACACACACACCTACACACACACACACCTACACACACACACCTACACACACCTACACACACACACACCTACACACACACACACACACCTACACACACACACACACCTACACACACACACACACACTACACACACACACACCTAAACACACACACACCTACACACACACACACACCTACACACACACCTACACACACACCTACACACACACCTACACACACACCTACACACACACCTACACACTCACACACCTACACACACACACACACACACACACACACACACACCTACACACACACACACACCCACACACACCTACACACCTACACACCTAGACACACACACACACACACACACCTACACACCTACACACACACACACACACCTACACACACACACAAACGCACACACACACACAGACACACACACCTACACACACACCTATACACACACCTACACATGCACACACACACACCTACACACACACACACACACACCTACACACACACCCCTACACACACACACACCTACACACACACACACCTACACACACACACACCTACACACACACACACCTACACACACCTACACACACACCTACACACACACACACCTACACACACACACACCTACACACACACACACCTACACACAAACACACACACACCTACACACACACACACACACCTACACACACACACACCTACAAACACACACCTACACACACACACCTACACACACACACCTACACACACACACCTACACACACACACCTACACACACAGACACACACACACACCTACACACACACACACCTACACACACCTACACACACACACCTACACACACACACACTCACACACACACTCACACACACCTACACACACTCACACACACCTACACACACCTACACACACACACACACCTACAAACACACAAACCTACACACACACCTACACACACACACACCTACACACACACACACACAGACACACAAATACACCTACACACACACACACACACACACACACTCACACACACACACCTACACACACACACACACACACCTACACACACACACACCTACACACATACACACACCTACACACACACACATACACCTACACACACACACTCACACACCTACACACACACACACACGCACACACACACAAACACACACACACATACACACACCTACACATACACACACACAGACACACACCTACACACACACACACTTACACACACACACACACCTACACACACACACACCTACACACACACACACACCTACACACACCTACACACACACACCTACACACACCTACACACACACACCTACACACACACCTACACACACACACACACACACACCTACACACACTCACACACACCTACACACACCTACACACACACACACACACCTACAAACACACAAACCTACACACACACCTACACACACACACACCTACACACACACACACACAGACACACACCTACACACACACACACACCTACACACACACACACTTACACACACACACCTACACACACACACACCTACACACACACACACCTACACACACCTACACACACACGCACACACACACAAACAAACATACACACACACACCTACACACACACACACACACACACCTACACACACACACACACACCTACACACACACACACCTACACACACACACACACGCATACATACACACACGCACACACACACACCTACACACACACACACACACCTACACACACACACACACACACACACACACACCTACACACACACACACACACACACACACACACCTACACACACACACACACACACACCTACACACACACACACACACACACACACACACCTACACACACACACACACACCTACACACACACACACACACACAAACACACACACACACACACACACACACCTACACTCCTAGACACACACACCTACACACCTAGACACACACACACACACACACCTACACACCTACACACACACCTACACACACACACACACACACCTACACACACACCTACACACACACACAGACACACACACACACAGACACACACACCTACACACACCTACACACACACACACCTAAACACACACACACACACACACACACCTACACACACACCTACACACACACACACACACACACACACCTACACGCACACACACACACCTACACACACACACACACACACACACACCTACACACACACACACACCTACACACACACACACACACCCACACACACCTACACACCTAGACACACACACACACACACACCCACACACCTACACACACACACACACACACCTACACACACACACACACACACACACAGACACACACACCTACACACACACCTATACACACACCTACACATACACACACACACACCTACACACACACCCCTACACAAACACACCCCGACACACACACACACCTGCACACACACACACCTACACACACACACCTACACACACACACACCTACACACACCTACACACACACCTAGACACACACCTACACACACACACACACCTACACACACACACACACCTACACACACACCTACGCACACACACACACCTACACACACACCTACGCACACACACCTACGCACACACACCTACGCACACACAACTACACACACACCTACACATACACCTACACACACCTACACAAACACACACACCTACACACACCTACACACACCTACACACCTACACACACACACACACCTACACACACACACACACACACACCTACACACACACACACACACACACACACACACCTACACACACACCTACACAACCACACACCTACACACATACACACACACACACACACCTACACACACACACACACACACACCTACACACCTACACACACACACACACACCTACACACACACACACACACCTACACACATACACCTACACACACACCTACACACACCTACACACCTACACACCTACACACACACACACACCTACACACACACACACACACCTACACACACACACACACCTACACACACACACACACCTACATACACACACACACCTACACACACACACACACCTACACACACACCTAAGCACACACACACACGCACACACACCTACACACACCTACACAAACACACACACCTACACACACCTACACACCTACACACACACACACACACACACACCTACACACACACACACCTACACACACACACACCTACACACACACACACCTACACACACACACACCTACACACACACCTACGCACACACACCTACACACACACACACCTACACACACACACACCTACACACCTACACACACACACCTACACACACACCTACACACCTACACACACACACCTACACACACACACCTACACACACACACCTACACACACACACACACCTACGCACACACACACCTACGCACACACACCTATGCACACACACCTACACACACACACACCTACACACACACACCTACACACACACACCTACACGCCTACACACACACACACACACCTACACACACACACACACCTACACACACACACACCTACACACACACACACCTACACACACAAACAAACACACCTACTCACACACAAACACACCTAAACACACACACACACACACCTACACACCCACACATACACACACACACACACCTACACACACACACACCTACACACACACACGCCTACACACACACACACACACCTACACACACACACACCTACACACACACACACACCTACACACACACACACACCTACACACACACACCTACACACACACACGTACACACACACACACACACACACCTACACACACCTACACATACACACCTACACACACACACCTACACACACACACCTACACACACACACACACCTACAAACACACACACACCTACACACACACACACACAGACACACAAATACACCTACACACACACACACACCTACACACACACACACCTACACACACACACACACAGACACACAAATACACCTACACACATACACACACCTACACATACACACACACAGACACACACCTACACACACACACACACCTACACACACACACACTTACACACACACACACCTACACACACACACACCTACACACACACACACCTACACACACCTACACACACACGCACACACACACAAACAAACATACACACACACACCTACACACACACACATACACACACACAGCTACACACACACACACACACACCCACACACACACACACCTACACACACACACACACACCTACACACACACACACACACCTACACACACACACACCTACACACACACACACACACACCTACACACACACACACACACACACACACACACCTACACACACACACACACACACACACCTACACACACACACACACACACACACACCTACACACACACACACACACACACACACATACACACCTACACTCCTAGACACACACACCTACACACCTAGACACACACACACACACACACCTACACACCTACACACACACCTACACACACACACACACACACCTACACACACACACCTACACACACACACAGACACACACACACACACAGACACACACACCTACACACACCTACACACACACACACCTAAACACACACACACACACACACACCTACACACACACCTACACACACACACACACACACACCTACACGCACACACACACACCTACACACACACACACACACACACACACACCTATACACACACACACACCTACACACACACACACACCCACACACACCTACACACCTACACACCTAGACACACACACAAACACACCTACACACCTACACACACACACACACACACCTACACACACACACACAGACACACACACAGACACACACACCTACACACACACCTACACATACACACACACACACCTACACACACACACACACACACACTCCTACACACACACCCCTACACAAACACACCCCGACACACACACACACCTGCACACACACACACCTACACACACACACACCTACACACACACACACCTACACACACACACACCTACACACACCTACACACACACCTAGACACACACCTACACACACACACACACCTACACACACACACACACACCTACACACACACACACCTAGACACAAACACACACACACCTACACACACACACACACCTACAAACACACACCTACACACACACACCTACACACACAGACACACACACACACACCTACACACACACACACACCTACACACACCTACACACACCTACACACACACACCTACACACACACACCTACACACACACCTACACACACCTAGACACCTACAAACACCTACACACACACACACACCTACACACACACACACACACACCTACACACACACACCTACACACACACACACACACACCTACACACACACACACACACCTACACCTACACACACACACACCTACACACACACACACACGCACACATACACACACGCACACACACACACCTACACACACACACACCTACACACACCTACACACACACACACCTACACACACACACACCTACACACACACACACACCTACACACACTCACACCTACACACACTCACACCTACACACACACACCCCTGCACACGCACACACCTACACACACCTACACCTACACACACACACACACCTACACACACCTACACCTACACACACCTACACACACACACCTACACACACACACACACACACACACACACCTACACACACACACACCTACACACACACACCTACACACACCTACACACACACACACACACACACCTACACACACACACACACCTACACACACACACACACACACACACACCTAAACACACACACACCTAAACACACACACACACACACCTACACACACACCTACACACACACCTACACACACACCTACACACACACCTACACACACACCTACACACACACCTACACACTCACACACCTACACACACACACACACACACACACACCTACACACACACACACCCACACACACCTACACACCTACACACCTAGACACACACACACACACACACACCTACACACCTACACACACACACACACACACCTACACACACACACACACGCACACACACACACAGACACACACACCTACACACACACCTATACACACACCTACACATACACACACACACACCTACACACACACACACACACACACCTACACACACACCCCTACACAAACACACCCCTACACACACACACACCTACACACACACACACCTACACACACACACACCTACGCACACACACACCTACACACACACACACCTACACACACACACACCTACACACACCTACACACACACCTAGACACACACCTACACACACACACACCTACACACACACACACCTACACACACACACACCTACACACAAACACACACACACCTACACACACACACACACCTACAAACACACACCTACACACACACACCTACACACACACACCTACACACACACACCTACACACACAGACACACACACACACCTACACACACACACACCTACACACACCTACACACACACACACCTACACACACACACACCTACACACACCTACACACACACACCTACACACACACCTACACACACACACTCACACACACCTACACACACTCACACACACCTACACACACCTACACACACACACACACACCTACAAACACACAAACCTACACACACACCTACACACACACACACCTACACACACACACACACAGACACACAAATACACCTACACACACACACACACACACACACACTCACACACACACACCTACACACACACACACACACCTACACACACACACACCTACACACATACACACACCTACACACACACACACACACACCTACACACACACACTCACACACCTACACACACACACACACGCACACACACACAAACACACACACACATACATACACCTACACATACACACACACAGACACACACCTACACACACACACACACACCTACACACACACACACTTACACACACACACACCTACACACACACACACCTACACACACCTACACACACACGCACACACACACAAACAAACATACACACACACACCTACACAGACACACACACACACACACAGCTACACACACACACACACCCACACACACACACACCTACACACACACACACACACACACACCTACACACACACACACACACCTACACACACACACACACACACACACACACCTACACACACACACACACACACACCCACACACACACACACACCTACACACACACACACACACACACACACATCTACACACACACACACACACACACACACCTACACACACACACACACACACACACACACACACACACACACCTACACTCCTAGACACACACACCTACACACCTAGACACACACACACACACACCTACACACCTACACACACACCTACACACACACACACACACACCTACACACACACCTACACACACACACAGACACACACACACACAGACACACACACCTACACACACCTACACACACACACACCTAAACACACACACACACACACACACACACACACACACCTACACACACACCTACACACACACCTACACACACACAGACACACACACACCTACACGCACACACACACACCTACACACACACACACACACACACACAGCTACACACACACACACACCTACACACACACACACACCCACACACACCTACACACACACACACACACACACCTACACACCTACACACACACACACACACACCTACACACACACACACACACACACACACACAGACACACACACCTACACACACACCTATACACACACCTACACATACACACACAGACACCTACACACACACCCCTACACAAACACACCCCGACACACACACACACCTGCACACACACACACCTACACACACACACACCTACACACACACACACCTACACACAACTACACACACACCTAGACACACACCTACACACACACACACACCTACACACACACACACACCTACACACACACACACCTACACACAAACACACACACACCTACACACACACACACACCTACAAACACACACCTACACACACACACCTACACACACAGACACACACACACACACCTACACACACACACACACCTACACACACCTACACACACACACCTACACACACACCTACACACACACACACACACACACACCTACACACACCTAGACACCTACACACACCTACACACACACACACACCTACACACACACACACACACCTACACACACACACACAAACACACCTACACACACACACACACACCTACACACACACACACACACACCTACACACACACACACACACACACCTACACACACACACACACACACACCTACACACACACACACCTACACACACACACCCCTGCACACGCACACACCTACACACACCTACACCTACACACACACACACCTACACACACCTACTCCTACACACACCTACACACACACACACCTACACACACACACACACACACACCTACACACACACACACCTACACACACACACCTACACACACCTACACACACACACACACCTACACACACACACACACACCTACACACACACACACACCTACACACACACACACACCTACACACACACACACACCTACACACACCTAAACACACACACACCTAAACACACACACACCTAAACACACACACACACACACCTACACACACACCTACACACACACACACACACACACACACACCTATACACACACACCTACACACACACACACACCTACACACACCTACACACACACACACCTACACACACACACACCTACACACACACACACCTACACACACACACACCTACACACACACACCCCTGCACACGCACACACCTACACACACCTACACCTACACACACACACACCGACACACACACACACACACCTACACACACACACCTACACACACACACACCTACACACACCTACACACACACACACACACCTAAACACACACACACACACCTAAACACACACACACACACACACCTACACACACACCTACACCTACACACACACACCTACACACACACACACCTACACACACACACACCTACACACACCCACACACACCTACACACACACACACCCTTGCACACACACACACACACACACCTATACACACACACCTACACACACACACACACACCTACACACACCTACACACACACACACCTACACACACACACACCTACACACACACACACCTACACACACACACACCTACACACACACACCCCTGCACACGCACACACCTACACACACCTACACCTACACACACACACACCTACACACACCTACACCTACACACACCTACACACACCTACACACCTACACACACACACACACACACACCTACACACACACCTACACACACACACACCTACACACACACACCTACACACACACACCTACACACACACACCTACACACCTACACACACACCTACACACACACACACACACCTACACACACACACACACACCTACACACACACACACACACACCTACACACACACACACACACACCTACACACACACACACACACACCTACACACACACACACACACACCTACACACACACACACACCTACACACACACACACCTACACACACACACACCTACACACACACACACACCTACACACACACACACACACACACACACCTACACACACACACACACCTACACACACACACACACCTACACACACACACCTACACACACACACCTACACACACACACCTACACACACACACACACACACCTACACACACACACACCTACACACACACACACCTACACACCTACACACACACACCTACACACACACCTACACACCTACACACACACACCTACACACACACACCTACACACACACACCTACACACACACACACACCTACGCACACACACACCTACGCACACACACCTATGCACACACCTACACACACACACCTACACACACACACCTACACACACACACCTACACGCCTACACACACACACACACACCTACACACACACACACACCTACACACACACACACACCTACACACACACACACCTACACACACACACACCTACACACACAAACAAACACACCTACTCACACACAAACACACCTAAACACACACACACACACACCTACACACCCACACATACACACACACACACACCTACACACACACACACCTACACACACACACACCTACACACACACACACACACCTACACACACACACACCTACACACACACACACACCTACACACACACACACACCTACACACACACACACCTACACACACACACACACCTACACACACACACACACCTACACACACACACACACCTACACACACCTACACATACACACCTACACACACACACACCTACACACACACACCTACACACACACACACACCTACACACACACACACCTACACACACACACACACAGACACACAAATACACCTACACACACACACACACCTACACACACACACACCTACACACACACACACACAGACACACAAATACACCTACACACATACACACACCTACACATACACACACACAGACACACACCTACACACACACACACACCTACACACACACACACTTACACACACACACACCTACACACACACACACCTACACACACACTCACCTACACACACCTACACACACACGCACACACACACAAACAAACATACACACACACACCTACACACACACACATACACACACACAGCTACACACACACACACACACCCACACACACACACACCTACACACACACACACACACCTACACACACACACACACACCTACACACACACACACACCTACACACACACACACACACACCCACACACCTACACACACACACACACACACACCTACACACACACACACACACACACACCTACACACACACACACACACACACACACACACATACACACCTACACTCCTAGACACACACACCTACACACCTAGACACACACACACACACACACCTACACACCTACACACACACCTACACACACACACACACACACCTACACACACACACCTACACACACACACAGACACACACACACACAGACACACACACCTACACACACCTACACACACACACACCTAAACACACACACACACACACACACACCTACACACACACCTACACACACACACACACACACACCTACACGCACACACACACACCTACACACACACACACACACACACACACACCTATACACACACACACACCTACACACACACACACACACCCACACACACCTACACACCTACACACCTAGACACACACACAAACACACCTACACACCTACACACACACACACACACACCTACACACACACACACACAGACACACACACAGACACACACACCTACACACACACCTACACATACACACACACACACCTACACACACACACACACACACACTCCTACACACACACCCCTACACAAACACACCCCGACACACACACACACCTGCACACACACACACCTACACACACACACACCTACACACACACACACCTACACACACACACACCTACACACACCTACACACACACCTAGACACACACCTACACACACACACACACCTACACACACACACACACACCTACACACACACACACCTAGACACAAACACACACACACCTACACACACACACACACCTACAAACACACACCTACACACACACACCTACACACACAGACACACACACACACACCTACACACACACACACACCTACACACACCTACACACACACACCTACACACACACACCTACACACACACCTACACACACCTAGACACCTACAAACACCTACACACACACACACACCTACACACACACACACACACACCTACACACACACACACACACACACCTACACACACACACACACACACCTACACACACACACACACACACCTACACCTACACACACACACACCTACACACACACACACCCCTGCACACACACACACACACACACACACCTACACACACCTACACACACACACACCTACACACACACACACCTACACACACACACACCTACACACACACACACCTACACACACTCACACCTACACACACTCACACCTACACACACACACCCCTGCACACGCACACACCTACACACACCTACACCTACACACACACACACACCTACACACACCTACACCTACACACACCTACACACACACACCTACACACACACACACACACACACACACCTACACACACACACACCTACACACACACACCTACACACACACACACCTACACACACACACACACACACCCACACACACACACACACACCTACACACACACACACACACACACACACCTAAACACACACACACCTAAACACACACACACACACACCTACACACACACCTACACACACACCTACACACACACCTACACACACACCTACACACACACCTACACACACACCTACACACTCACACACCTACACACACACACACACACACACACACCTACACACACACACACCCACACACACCTACACACCTACACACCTAGACACACACACACACACACACACACCTACACACCTACACACACACACACACACACACCTACACACACACACACACGCACACACACACACACACACCTACACACACACCTATACACACACCTACACATACACACACACACACCTACACACACACACACACACACACCTACACACACACCCCTACACAAACACACCCCTACACACACACACACCTACACACACACACACCTACACACACACACACCTACGCACACACACACCTACGCACACACACACCTACACACACACACCTACACACACACACACCTACACACACCTACACACACACCTAGACACACACCTACACACACACACACCTACACACACACACACCTACACACACACACACCTACACACAAACACACACACACCTACACACACACACACACCTACAAACACACACCTACACACACACACCTACACACACACACCTACACACCCACACACACACCCACACACCCACACACCCACGCACCCACCCACGCACCCACCCACGCACCCACGCACACACCCACGCACACACCCACGCACACACCCACGCACCCACACACACACCCACACACCCACACACCCACACACCCACACACCCACGCGCACACCCACGCGCACACCCACGCGCCCACCCACGCGCCCACCCACGCGCCCACCCACACGCCCACCCACACGCCCGCCCACCCACCCACACACCCACGCACCCACACACCCACACACCCACACACCCACACACCCACACACGCACCCACGCACCCACCCACGCGCCCACGCACCCACGCACCCACGCACCCACGCACCCACGCACCCACGCACCCACCCACCCACACACACACCCACCCACGCACCCACCCACACACCCACCCACACACCCACCCACACACCCACGCACCCACGCACACACCCATGCACGCACGCACACACCCATGCACACCCCCACGCACACACCCACGCACACACCCACGCACACACCCACACACCCACACACCCACACACCCACACACCCACACACCCACACACCCACACACCCACACACCCACACACACGCACCCACGCACACACACACGCACCCACGCACACACCCACGCACACCCACACACCCACACACACACACACTCACCCACGCACCCACACATGCACCACCCATGCACCCACGCACACACCCACGCACACACCCACGCACACACCCACGCACACACCCACGCACACACCCACGCACACACCCACGCACACACCCACGCACGCACCCACGCACCCACGCACCCTCGCACCCACGCACCCACCCACGCACCCACGCACCCACGCACCCACGCACCCACGCACCCACCCACGCACCCACCCACGCACCCACCCACGCACCCGCCCACGCACCCACGCACACACCCACGCACCCACACACCCACGCACCCACACACCCACGCACCCACACACACACCCACACACCCACGCACCCACACACCCACGCACCCACACACCCACGCACCCACACACCCACGCGCACACCCACGCGCACACCCACGCGCCCACCCACACGCCCACCCACCCACACACACACCCACACACCCACGCACCCACACACCCACACACCCACACACCCACACACGCACCCACGCACCCACCCACGCACCCACGCACCCACGCACCCACGCATCCATGCACCCACACACCCACCCACCCACGCACACACCCACCCACGCACCCACCCACACACCCACCCACACACCCACGCACCCACGCACACACCCACGCACACACCCACGCACACACCCACGCACACACCCACGCACACACCCACGCACACACCCATGCACCCACACACCCACGCACCCACCCACGCACCCACGCACCCACCCACGCACCCACGCACCCACCCACGCACCCACGCATGCACCCACGCTCCCACGCATGCACCCACGCTCCCACGCACCCACACACCCACACACCCACACACCCACACACCCACCCACTCACCCACCCCCACACACACGCACCCACACACACATACGCACCCACACACACAGGCACCCACACACACACGCACCCACACACACACGCACCCACACACACACGCACCCACACACACACGCACCCACACACACACGCACCCACACACACACGCACCCACACACTCACGCACCCACATACACACGCACCCACGCACCCACACACGCACCCACGCACCCACCCACGCACCCACGCACCCACGCACACACCCACGCACGCACCCACGCACCCACGCACCCACGCACTCACGCACTCACGCACACACCCACGCACAGACCCACGCACAGACCCACGCACCCACGCACACACCCACGCACAGACCCACGCACAGACCCACGCACCCACCCACGCACCCACCCACGCACCCACGCTCCCACGCACCCACACTCCCACGCACCCACACTCCCACGCACCCACACTCCCACGCACCCACACTCCCACGCACCCACACACCCACGCAGCCACCCACGCACCCACCCACGCACCCAACCACGCACCCAACCACGCACACACCCACGCACACACCCACGCACACACCCACGCACACACCCACGCACACACCCACGCACACACCCATGCACCCACGCACCCACGCACCCACGCACCCACCCACGCACCCACGCACACACCCACGCACCCACGCACCCACGCACCCATGCACCCTCGCACCCACGCACGCACACACGCACCCACGCACCCACGCACCCACGCACGCACGCACCCACCCACCCACCCACCCACCCACGCACACACCCACGCACCCACCCACGCACCCACCCACGCACCCACGCACACACCCACGCACACACCCACGCACACACCCACGCACACACCCACGCACCCACACACCCACACACCCACACACCCACGCACCCACACACCCACGCGCACACCCACGCGCACACCCACGCGCCCACCCACACGCCCACCCACACGCCCGCCCACCCACCCACACACCCACACACCCACGCACCCACACACCCACACACCCACACACCCACACACGCACCCGCCCACGCACCCACGCACCCACGCACCCACGCACCCACGCACCCACGCACCCACGCACCCACGCACCCACACACCCACACACACACCCACCCACGCACCCACCCACACACCCACCCACACACCCACCCACACACCCACGCACCCACGCACACACCCATGCACGCACGCACACACCCATGCACACCCCCACGCACACACCCACGCACACACCCACGCACACACCCACGCACCCACACACCCATGCACACACCCACGCACCCACCCACCCCCCCACCCACGCAACCACGCACCCACGCACCCACGCACCCACCCACGCACCCACCCACGCACCCACGCACCCACCCACGCACCCACGCATGCACCCACGCATGCACCCACGCTCCCACGCACCCACACACCCACACACCAACCCACGCACCCACCCCCACACACACGCACCCACACACACATACGCACCCACACACACACGCACCCACACACACACGCACCCACACACACACGCACCCACACACACACGCACCCACACACACACGCACCCACACACACACGCACCCACACACTCACGCACCCACATACACACGCATCCACGCACCCACACACGCACCCACGCACCCACACACGCACCCAAGCACCCACCCACGCACCCACGCACCCACCCACGCACCCACGCACACACCCACGCACCCACGCACCCACACACGCACCCACGCACCCACACATGCACCCACGCAAGCACACACGCACCCACGCACCCACACACGCACCCACGCACCCACACACGCACCCACGCATGCACCCACGCACACACCCACGCACACACCCACGCACACACCCACACACCCACGCACACACCCACGCACACACCCACACACCCACGCACCCACATTCCCCCCACACCCACACACACGCACCCACGCACACACACACGCACCCACGCACACACCCACGCACCCACGCACACACCCACGCACACACCCACGCACACACCCACACACCCACGCACCCACATTCCCCCCACACCCACACACACGCACCCACGCACACACACACGCACCCACGCACACACCCACGCACACCCACGCACTCACCCACGCACCCACACATGCACCCACCCACGCACCCACGCACACACCCACGCACACAACCACGCACACACCCACGCACACACCCACGCACCCACGCACCCACGCACCCTCGCACCCACGCACCCACCCACGCACCCACGCACACACCCACCCACGCACCCACGCACCCACCTACCCACGCACACACCCACGCACCCACCCACGCACCCACCCACGCACCCACCCACGCACCCACCCACGCACCCACGCACACACCCACGCACCCACACACCCACGCACCCACACACACACCCACACACCCACGCACCCACACACCCACGCACCCACACACCCACGCACCCACACACCCACGCGCACACCCACGCGCACACCCACGCGCACACCCACGCGCACACCCACGCGCCCACCCACACGCCCACCCACACGCCCGCCCACCCACCCACACACCCACACACCCACGCACCCACACACCCACACACCCACACACCCACACACGCACCCACGCACCCACCCACGCACCCACGCACCCACGCACCCACACACCCACCCACCCACGCACACACCCACCCACGCACCCACCCACACACCCACCCACACACCCACCCACGCACGCACACACCCACGCACACCCCCACGCACACACCCACGCACACACCCACGCACACACCCACGCACACACCCACGCACACACCCATGCACCCACACACCCACGCACACACCCACGCACCCACCCACGCACCCACGCACCCACCCACGCACCCACGCACCCACCCACGCACCCACGCATGCACCCACGCTCCCACGCACCCACACACCCACACACCCACCCACGCACCCACCCCCACACACACGCACCCACACACACATACGCACCCACACACACACGCACCCACACACAC
The DNA here is from genome assembly GCF_017639515.1 of Carcharodon carcharias. Taxonomy (NCBI): domain Eukaryota; kingdom Metazoa; phylum Chordata; class Chondrichthyes; order Lamniformes; family Lamnidae; genus Carcharodon; species Carcharodon carcharias. Next base: position 104,946,375 of record NC_054473.1, on the reverse strand, counting down.
ACGCACCCACACACACACGCACCCACACACACACGCACCCACACACACACGCACCCACACACACACGCACCCACACACTCACGCACCCACACACTCACGCACCCACATACACACGCACCCACGCACCCACGCACGCACCCACGCACCCACCCACGCACCCACGCACACACCCACGCACCCACGCACCCACACACGCACCCACGCACCCACACATGCACCCACGCAAGCACACACGCACCCACGCACTCACACACGCACCCACGCACCCACACACGCACCCACGCACCCACACACGCACCCACGCACCCACCCACACACCCACCCACGCACCCACGCACCCACCCACGCACACACCCACGCACCCACGCACCCAAGCACCCACATTCCCCCCACACCCACACACACGCACCCACGCACACACACACGCACCCACGCACACACCCACGCACACCCACGCACCCACACACACTCACCCACGCACCCACACATGAACCCACCCACGCACCCACGCACCCACGCACACACCCACGCACACACCCACGCACACACCCACGCACACACCCACGCACACACCCACGCACACACCCACGCATACACCCACGCACACACCCATGCACACACCCACGCACACACCCACGCACACACCCACGCACCCTCCCACGCCCCCACACACCCACCCACGCACCCACGCACCCACGCACCCACGCACCCACGCACCCACACACGCACCCACGCACCCACGCACCCACGCACCCACGCACCCACGCACACACGCACACACACCCACGCACACACACCCACGCACACACACCCACGCACCCACACCCACGCACCCACACCCACGCACCCACACCCACGCACCCACACCCACGCACCCACACCCACGCAACCACACCCACGCACCCACACCCACGCACACACCCACGCTCACACCCACGCACCCACCCACGCACCCACCCACACACCCACCCACGCACCCACCCACGCACCCACGCACCCAGCCACCCACGCACACACCCACGCACACACCCACGCACACACCCACCCACGCACCCACCCACGCACCCACGCACACAATCACGCACCCCCCCCAACACGCACCCCCCCAACACGCACCCCCCCCAACACGCACCCACACACACACGCACCCACACACACACGCACCCACACACACACGCACCCACACACACACGCACCCACACACACACGCACCCACACACACACACACGCACCCACACACACACACACGCACCCACACACACACACACGCACCCACACACACACACGCACCCACACACACACACGCACCCACACACACATGCACCCACACACACACCCACGCACCCACGCACGCACCCACGCACCCACGCACGCACCCACGCACCCAAACACGCACACACGCACCCACGCACGCACCCACGCAACCACGCACCCACCCACGCACGCACCCACGCACGCACCCACGCACCCACGCACCCACGCGCACACCCCCGCACCCACGCGCACACCCCCGCACCCACGCGCACACCCCCGCACCCACGCGCACACCCCCGCACCCACGCGCACACCCACGCACCCACGCGCACACCCACGCACCCACGCGCACACCCACGCACCCACGCGCACACCACGCACCCACGCACACACCCAAGCACCCACGCACCAACACACGCACCCACGCACGCACCCACGCACGCACCCACGCACGCACCCACGCACGCACCCACGCACGCACCCACGCACCCACGCACACACCCACACACCCACGCACCCACGCACACACCCACGCACACACCCACGCACACACCCACGCACACACCCACGCACACACCCACGCACACACCCACACACCCACGCACCCACGCACACACCCACGCACCCACGCACCCACGCGCACACCCACGCAACCACGCGCACACCCACGCAACCACGCGCACACCCACGCACCCACGCGCACACCCAAGCACCCACGCGCACACCCACGCACACACGCACGCACACACCCACGCACACACCCACGCACCCACGCACCCACGCACGCACCCACGCACCCACGCACACAACCACGCACCCACGCACACACCTACGCACCCACGCACACACCCACGCACCCGCCCACGCACCCACGCACCCACGCACCCACGCACCCACGCACCCACGCACCCACGCACACACGCACCCACGCAAACACCCACGCACACACCCACGCACCCACGCACCCACGCACACACCCACGCACCCACGCACACACCCATGCACACACCCACGCACCCACGCACACACCCACGCACCCACGCACCCACGCACGCACCCACGCACCCACGCACCCACGCACCCACGCACCCACCCACGCACCCACCCACGCACCCACCCACGCACTCACCCACGCACCCACCCACGCACCCACCCACGCACCCACCCACGCACACACCCACGCACACACCCACGCACCCACGCACCCACGCACCCACGCACCCACGCACGCACCCACGCACCCACGCACGCACCCACGCACGCACCCACGCACGCACCCACGCACGCACCCACGCACACACCCACGCACGCACCCACGCACGCACCCACGCACGCACCCACGCACGCACCCACGCACTCACCCACGCACCCACGCACCCACGCACGCACCCACGCACGCACCCACGCACACACCCACGCACACACCCACGCACACACCCACGCACACACCCACGCACGCACCCACGCACCCACGCACCCACGCACCCACGCACCCACGCACGCACCCACGCACCCACGCACCCACGCACCACGCACGCACCCACGCACGCACCCACGCACGCACGCACGCACCCACGCACCCACGCACCCACGCACTCACGCACCCACGCACTCACGCACACACCCACGCACAGACCCACGCACAGACCCACGCACCCACGCACACACCCACGCACAGACCCACCCACGCACCCACGCACCCACGCACCCACGCACCCACGCACCCACGCACCCACGCACCCACGCACCCACGCACCCACCCACGCACCCACGCACCCACGCACCCACGCACCCACGCACCCACGCACCCACACACCCACGCACACACCCACACACGCACCCACGCACCCACGCTCCCACGCACCCACGCACGCACCCACCCACGCACCCAACCACGCACACACCCACGCACACACCCACGCACACACCCACGCACACACCCACGCACACACCCACGCACCCACCCAAGCACCCACGCACCCACGCACCCACTCACCCACCCACGCACCCACGCACCCACACACACACCCACGCACCCACACACACACCCACGCACCCAAGCACCCACACACCCACACACCCACACACCCACACACCCACACACACACCCACACACCCACACACCCACACACCCACACACCCACACACCCACACACACACCCACACACACACCCACACACCCACACACACACCCACGCACCCACGCACCCACGCACCCACCCACGCACCCACGCACCCACGCACGCACCCACGCACCCACCCACCCACGCACCCACCCACGCACCCACCCACGCACCCACCCATGCACCCACGCACACACCCATGCACACACCCACGCACCCACACACCCACGCACCCACACACACACCCACACACCCACACACCCGCACACCCACGCACGCGCACACCCACGCGCACACCCACGCGCACACCCACGCGCCCACCCACGCGCCCACCCACGCGCCCACCCACGCGCCCGCCCACGCGCCCGCCCACCCACCCACACACCCACACACCCACGCACCCACGCACCCACACACCCACACACGCACCCACCCACGCAGCCACGCACCCACGCACCCATGCACCCACGCACCCACCCACCCACACACCCACCCACGCACCCACCCACACACCCACCCACACACCCACCCACACACCCACCCACACACCCACCCACACTCCCACGCACCCACCCACACACCCATGCACGCAGGCACACACCCACGCACACACCCACGCACACACCCACGCACACACCCATGCACCCACACACCCACGCACACACCCACGCACCCACCCACCCATGCACCCACGCAACCACGCACCCACGCAACCACGCACCCACGCACCCACGCACCCACGCACCCACCCACGCACCCACGCACCCACCCACGCACCCACACACCCACCCACGCACCCACCCACGCTCCCACGCACCCACCCACGCTCCCACGCACCCACACACCCACCCACGCACCCACCCCCACACACACGCACCCACACACTCATACGCACCCACGCACACACGCACCCACGCACACACGCACCCACGCACACACGCACCCACGCACACACGCACCCACGCACACACGCACACACGCACACACGCACCCACGCACCCACACACGCACCCACGCACCCACCCACGCACCCACCCACCCACCCACCCACCCACCCACGCACCCACGCACGCACCCACGCACGCACCCACGCTCCCACGCACCCACACACCCACACACCCACACACCCACGCACCCACACACCCACACACCCACGCACCCACGCACCCACGCACCCACGCACCCACACACACACACGCACCCACACACACACACGCACCCACACACACACACGCACCCACGCACACACGCACCCACACACACACACACGCACCCACGCACACACGCACCCACGCACACACGCACCCACGCACACACGCACCCACGCACACACGCACCCACGCACACACGCACCCACCCACGCACCCACACACGCACCCACGCACCCACACACGCACCCACGCACCCACACACGCACCCACGCACCCACACACGCACCCACGCACCCACACACGCTCCCACGCACCCACGCACCCACCCACGCACCCACCCACGCACCCACCCACGCACCCACCCACGCACCCACACACGCACCCACACACGCACCCACACACGCACCCACACACGCACCCACACACGCACCCACGCACGCACCCACACACGCACCCACACATGCACCCACGCACGCACCCACGCACGCACCCACGCACGCAGCCACGCACGCAGCCACGCACGCAGCCACGCACCCACACACGCAGCCACGCAGCCACGCACCCACACACGCACCCACGCACCCACACACGCACCCACGCACCCACGCACCCACGCACGCACCCACGCACGCACCCACGCACCCACGCACCCACGCACCCACGCACCCACGCACCCACGCACCCACGCACCCACGCACCTACACACCTACACACCTACACACACACACACACACACACGCACCCACGCACCCACGCACCCACGCACCCACGCACCCACGCACCCACGCACCCACGCACCCACGCACGCACCCACGCACGCACCCACGCACCCACGCACGCACCCACGCACCCACGCACGCACCCACGCACCCACGCACCCACGCACGCACCCACGCACGCACCCACGCACCCACGCACGCACCCACGCACCCACGCACACACCCACCCACACACCCACACACACACACACACACACACACACACACACACACACACACACACACACACACACACACACACACACCCACGCACCCACACAAGCACCCATGCACCCACACAAGCACCCACGCACCCACACAAGCACCCAAGCACGCACCCACACACGCAGCCACGCACCCACACACGCACCCACGCACCCACACACGCACCCACGCACCCACGCACGCACCCACGCACCCACGCACGCACCCACGCACCCACGCACGCACCCACGCACGCACCCACGCACCCACGCATACACCCACGCACCCACCCACGCAAACACCCACGCACGCACCCACGCACGCACCCACGCACGCACCCACGCACGCACCCACGCACGCACCCACGCACGCACCCACGCACGCACCCACCCACCCACGCACCCACGCACCCACGCACCCATGCACCCACGCACAGACCCACGCACAGGCCCACGCACAGACCCACGCACAGACCCACGCACCCACGCACCCACGCACAGACCCATGCACCCACGCACAGACCCACGCACCCACCCACGCACCCACCCACGCACCCACCCACGCACCCACCCACGCACGCACCCACCCACGCACCCACCCACGCACCCACCCACGCACCCACCCACGCACACAGGCACACCCGCACACCCGCACACCCACACACCCACACACGCACCCACACACACACCCACGCACCCACACACACACCCACGCACCCACGCACCCACGCACCCACGCACCCACGCACCCACGCACCCACGCACCCACCCGCGCACCCACCCGCGCACCCACCCACGCACCCACGCACACACCCACGCACCCACGCACGCACCCACCCACGCACCCACCCACGCACCCACCCACGTACCCACCCACCCACGCACCCACCCACGCACCCACCCACCCACCCACGCACCCACGCACCCACGCACACACGCACCCACGCACACACGCACGCACACACGCACGAAAGCACCCACGCACCCACGCACCCACCCACGCACAAACGCACACACGCACACACCCACGCACACACCCACGCACACACCCACGCACACACCCACGCACACACGCACACACGCACACACGCACACACCCACGCACACACCCACGCACACACCCACGCACACACCCACGCACACACCCACGCACACACCCACGCACACACCCACGCACGCACCCACGCACGCACCTACGCACACACGCACGCACCCACGCACGCACCCACCCACGCACCCACGCACGCACCCACGCACGCACCCACGCACGCACCCACGCACGCACCCACGCACCCACGCACCCACGCACCCACCCACGGACCCACCCACGCACGCACCTACGCACCCACGCACGCACCCACGCACCCACGCACGCACCCACGCACCCACGCACCCACGCACCCACGCACCCACGCACGCACACACGCACACACCCACTCACCCACTCACCCACTCACCCACGCACCCACGCACGCACACACGCACACACGCACACACGCACACACCCACTCACCCACTCACCCACTCACCCACACACGCACACACGCACACACGCACACACGCACACACGCACCCACGCACACACCCACGCACACACTCACGCACACACTCACGCACACACTCACGCACACACCCACGCACGCACCCACGCACGCACCCACGCACGCACCCACGCACGCACCCACGCACCCACGCACGCACCCACGCACACACCCACGCACCCACGCACGCAACCACGCACGCACCCACGCACGCACCCACCCACGCACGCACCCACGCACGCACCTACGCACCCACGCACGCACCCACGCACCCACGCACGCACCCTCGCACGCACCCACGCACCCACGCACCCACGCATCCATGCACATACGCACGCACCCACGCACACACCCACGCACCCACGCACCCACGCACGCACCCACTCACCCACTCACCCACTCACACACCCACGCACGCACCCACGCACGCACCCACGCACGCACGCACCCACGCACGCACCCACGCACGCACCCACGCACGCACCCACGCACGCACCCACGCACTCACCCACGCACCCACGCACCCACGCACGCACCCACGCACACACCCACGCACACACCCACGCACACACCCACGCACACACCCACGCACACACCCACGCACACACCCACGCACGCACCCACGCACCCACGCACCCACGCACCCACGCACCCACGCACGCACCCACGCACCCACGCACCCACGCACCACGCACGCACGCACGCACGCACCCACGCACGCACGCACGCACCCACGCACCCACGCACCCACGCACTCACGCACCCACGCACTCACGCACACACCCACGCACAGACCCACGCACAGACCCACGCACCCACGCACACACCCACGCACAGACCCACCCACGCACCCACGCACCCACGCACCCACGCACCCACGCACCCACGCACCCACGCACCCACGCACCCACGCACCCACCCACGCACCCACGCACCCACGCACCCACGCACCCACGCACACACCCACGCACACACCCACGCACACACCCACGCACCCACCCAAGCACCCACGCACCCACGCACCCACTCACCCACCCACGCACCCACGCACCCACACACACACCCACGCACCCACACACACACCCACGCACCCAAGCACCCACACACCCACACACCCACACACCCACACACCCACACACACACCCACACACCCACACACCCACACACCCACACACCCACACACCCACACACCCACACACCCACACACACACCCACACACCCACACACACACCCACACACCCACACACACACCCACGCACCCACGCACCCACCCACGCACCCACGCACCCACGCACCCACGCACGCACCCACGCACCCACCCACCCACGCACCCACCCACGCACCCACCCACGCACCCACCCATGCACCCACGCACACACCCATGCACACACCCACGCACCCACACACCCACACACCGCACGCACACACCAACACACCCACACACCCGCACACCCACGCACGCGCACACCCACGCGCACACCCACGCGCACACCCACGCGCCCACCCACGCGCCCACCCACGCGCCCACCCACGCGCCCGCCCACGCGCCCGCCCACCCACCCACACACCCACACACCCACGCACCCACGCACCCACACACGCACCCACGCACCCACCCACGCAGCCACGCACCCACGCACCCATGCACCCACGCACCCACCCACCCACACACCCACCCACGCACCCACCCACACACCCACCCACACACCCACCCACACACCCACCCACACACCCACCCACACTCCCACGCACCCACCCACACACCCATGCACGCAGGCACACACCCACGCACACACCCACGCACACACCCACGCACACACCCATGCACCCACACACCCACGCACACACCCACGCACCCACCCACCCATGCACCCACGCAACCACGCACCCACGCAACCACGCACCCACGCACCCACGCACCCACGCACCCACCCACGCACCCACGCACCCACCCACGCACCCACACACCCACCCACGCACGCACCCACGCACCCACGCACCCACCCACGCTCCCACGCACCCACACACCCACCCACGCACCCACCCCCACACACACGCACCCACACACTCATACGCACCCACGCACACACGCACCCACGCACACACGCACCCACGCACACACGCACCCACGCACACACGCACCGACGCACACACGCACCCACGCACACACGCACACACGCACACACGCACCCACGCACCCACACACGCACCCACGCACCCACCCACGCACCCACCCACCCACCCACCCACCCACCCACGCACCCACCCACGCACCCACGCACGCACCCACGCACGCACCCACGCTCCCACGCACCCACACACCCACACACCCACACACCCACGCACCCACACACCCACACACCCACGCACCCACGCACCCACGCACCCACGCACCCACACACACACACGCACCCACACACACACACGCACCCACACACACACACGCACCCACGCACACACGCACCCACACACACACACACGCACCCACGCACACACGCACCCACGCACACACGCACCCACGCACACACGCACCCACGCACACACGCACCCACGCACACACGCACCCACGCACACACGCACCCACCCACGCACCCACACACGCACCCACGCACCCACACACGCACCCACGCACCCACACACGCACCCACGCACCCACACACGCACCCACGCACCCACACACGCTCCCACGCACCCACGCACCCACGCACCCACCCACGCACCCACCCACGCACCCACCCACGCACCCACACACGCACCCACACACGCACCCACACACGCACCCACACACGCACCCACACACGCACCCACACACGCACCCACACACGCACCCACGCACGCACCCACGCACGCACCCACGCACGCACCCACGCACGCAGCCACGCACGCAGCCACGCACGCAGCCACGCACCCACACACGCAGCCACGCAGCCACGCACCCACACACGCACCCACGCACCCACACACGCACCCACGCACCCACGCACCCACGCACGCACCCACGCACGCACCCACGCACCCACGCACCCACGCACCCACGCACCCACGCACCCACGCACCCACGCACCTACACACCTACACACCTACACACCTACACACACACGCACCCACGCACCCACGCACCCACGCACCCACGCACCCACGCACCCACGCACCCACGCACCCACGCACCCACGCACGCACCCACCCACGCACCCACGCACCCACGCACGCACCCACGCACCCACGCACGCACCCACGCACCCACGCACCCACGCACGCACCCACGCACGCACCCACGCACCCACGCACGCACCCACGCACCCACGCACACACCCACACACACACACACACACACACACACACACACACACACACACACACACACACACACACACACACACACACACACACACACACACACACACCCACGCACCCACACAAGCACCCATGCACCCACACAAGCACCCACGCACCCACACAAGCACCCAAGCACGCACCCACACACGCAGCCACGCACCCACACACGCACCCACGCACCCACGCACGCACCCACGCACCCACGCACGCACCCACGCACCCACGCACGCACCCACGCACCCACGCACGCACCCACGCACGCACCCACGCACCCACGCATACACCCACGCACCCACCCACGCAAACACCCACGCACGCACCCACGCACGCACCCACGCACGCACCCACGCACGCACCCACGCACGCACCCACGCACGCACCCACCCACCCACGCACCCACGCACCCACGCACCCATGCACCCACGCACAGACCCACGCACAGGCCCACGCACAGACCCACGCACAGACCCACGCACCCACGCACCCACGCACAGACCCATGCACCCACGCACAGACCCACGCACCCACCCACGCACCCACCCACGCACCCACCCACGCACGCACCCACCCACGCACCCACCCACGCACCCACCCACGCACCCACCCACGCACACAGGCACACCCGCACACCCGCACACCCACACACCCACACACGCACCCACACACACACCCACGCACCCACACACACACCCACGCACCCACGCACCCACGCACCCACGCACCCACGCACCCACGCACCCATGCACCCACGCACCCACCCGCGCACCCACCCGCGCACCCACCCACGCACCCACGCACACACCCACGCACCCACGCACGCACCCACCCACGCACCCACCCACGCACCCACCCACGTACCCACCCACCCACGCACCCACCCACGCACCCACCCACCCACCCACGCACCCACGCACCCACGCACACACGCACCCACGCACACACGCACGCACACACGCACGAAAGCACCCACGCACCCACGCACCCACCCACGCACACACGCACACACGCACACACCCACGCACACACCCACGCACACACCCACGCACACACCCACGCACACACGCACACACGCACACACGCACACACCCACGCACACACCCACGCACACACCCACGCACACACCCACGCACACACCCACGCACACACCCACGCACACACCCACGCACGCACCCACGCACGCACCTACGCACACACGCACGCACCCACGCACGCACCCACCCACGCACCCACGCACGCACCCACGCACGCACCCACGCACGCACCCACGCACGCACCCACGCACCCACGCACCCACGCACCCACCCACGGACCCACCCACGCACGCACCTACGCACCCACGCACGCACCCACGCACCCACGCACGCACCCACGCACCCACGCACCCACGCACCCACGCACCCACGCACCCACGCACGCACACACGCACACACCCACTCACCCACTCACCCACTCACCCACGCACCCACGCACGCACACACGCACACACCCACTCACCCACTCACCCACTCACCCACACACGCACACACGCACACACGCACACACGCACCCACGCACCCACGCACACACCCACGCACACACTCACGCACACACTCACGCACACACTCACGCACACACTCACGCACACACCCACGCACGCACCCACGCACGCACCCACGCACGCACCCACGCACCCACGCACGCACCCACGCACACACCCACGCACCCACGCACGCAACCACGCACGCACCCACGCACGCACCCACCCACGCACGCACCCACGCACGCACCTACGCACCCACGCACGCACCCACGCACCCACGCACGCACCCTCGCACGCACCCACGCACCCACGCACCCACGCATCCATGCACATACGCACGCACCCACGCACGCACACACCCATGCACCCACGCACACACCCACGCACCCACGCACCCACGCACGCACCCACTCACCCACTCACCCACTCACACACCCACGCACGCACCCACGCACGCACCCACGCACGCACGCACCCACGCACGCACCCACGCACGCACCCACGCACGCACCCACGCACGCACCCACGCACGCACGCACCCACGCACGCACCCACCCACGCACCCACGCACGCACCTACGCACCCACGCACGCACCCACGCACCCACGCACGCACCCTCGCACGCACCCACGCACCCACGCACCCACGCATCCACGCACATACGCACGCACCCACGCACGCACACACCCATGCACCCACGCACACACCCACGCACCCACGCACCCACGCACGCACCCACTCACCCACACACACACACACACACACACACACACACACACACACACACACACACACCCACGCACCCACACAAGCACCCATGCACCCACACAAGCACCCACGCACCCACACAAGCACCCAAGCACGCACCCACACACGCACCCACGCACCCACACACGCACCCACGCACCCACGCACGCACCCACGCACCCACGCACGCACCCACGCACCCACGCACGCACCCACGCACGCACCCACGCACCCACGCATACACCCACGCACCCACCCACGCAAACACCCACGCACGCACCCACGCACGCACCCACGCACGCACCCACGCACGCACGCACCCACCCACGCACCCACGCACCCACCCACGCACCCACGCACCCACGCACCCACGCACCCACGCACAGACCCACGCACAGGCCCACGCACAGACCCACGCACAGACCCACGCACCCACGCACCCACGCACAGACCCATGCACCCACGCACAGACCCACGCACCCACCCACGCACCCACCCACGCACCCACCCACGCACGCACCCACCCACGCACCCACCCACGCACCCACCCACGCACCCACCCACGCACACAGGCACACCCGCACACCCGCACACCCACACACCCACACACGCACCCACACACACACCCACGCACCCACGCACCCACGCACCCACGCACCCACGCACCCACGCACCCACCCGCGCACCCACCCGCGCACCCACCCACGCACCCACGCACACACCCACGCACCCACGCACACACGCACCCACGCACCCACCCACGCACCCACCCACGCACCCACCCACGTACCCACCCACCCACGCACCCACCCACGCACCCACCCACCCACGCACCCACGCACCCACGCACACACGCACCCACGCACACACGCACGCACACACGCACGAAAGCACCCACGCACCCACGCACACACGCACACACCCAAGCACACACCCACGCACACACCCACGCACACACCCACGCACACACCCACGCACACACCCACGCACACACCCACGCACACACCCACGCACACACCCACGCACACACGCACCCACGCACACACGCACACACCCACGCACACACCCACGCACACACCCACGCACACACCCACGCACACACCCACGCACACACCCACGCACACACCCACGCACGCACCCACGCACGCACCTACGCACACACGCACGCACCCACGCACACACGCACGCACCCACGCACGCACCCACCCACGCACCCACGCACGCACCCACGCACGCACGCACCCACGCACCCACGCACCCACGCACCCACCCACGGACCCACCCACGCACGCACCTACGCACCCACGCACGCACCCACGCACCCACGCACGCACCCACGCACGCACCCACGCACCCACGCACCCACGCACCCACGCACGCACACACGCACACACCCACTCACCCACTCACCCACTCACCCACTCACCCACTCACCCACACACGCACACACGCACACACGCACACACGCACACACGCACCCACGCACACACCCACGCACACACTCACGCACACACCCACGCACGCACCCACGCACGCACCCACGCACGCACCCACGCACGCACCCACGCACGCACCCACGCACGCACCCACGCACACACCCACGCACCCACGCACCCACCCACGCACGCACCCACGCACGCACCCACCCACGCACGCACCCACGCACGCACCTACGCACCCACGCACGCACCCACGCACCCACGCACGCACCCTCGCACGCACCCACGCACCCACGCACCCACGCATCCACGCACGCACCCTCGCACGCACCCACGCACCCACGCACCCACGCATCCACGCACATACGCACGCACCCACGCACGCACACACCCATGCACCCACGCACACACCCACGCACCCACGCACGCACCCACTCACCCACTCACCCACTCACACACCCACGCACGCACCCACGCACGCACCCACGCACGCACGCACCCACGCACGCACCCACGCACGCACCCACGCACGCACCCACGCACGCACCCACGCACGCACCTACGCACCCACGCACGCACCCACGCACCCACGCACGCACCCTCGCACGCACCCACGCATCCACGCACCCACGCACCCACGCATCCACGCACATACGCACGCACCCACGCACGCACACACCCATGCAACCACGCACACACCCACGCACCCACGCATGCACCCACTCACCCACTCACCCACTCACACACCCACGCACGCACCCACGCACGCACCCACGCACGCACGCACCCACGCACGCACCCACGCATGCACCCACGCACGCACCCACGCACGCACCCACGCACGCACCCACGCACGCACCCATGCACACACCCACGCACCCACGCACCCACGCACCCACGCACACACCCACGCACACACCCACGCACCCACGCACGCACACACCCACGCACACACCCACGCACACACCCACGCACACACCCACGCACGCACCCACGCACGCACCCACGCACCCACGCACCCACGCACCCACACGCGCACCCACCTGCGCACCCACCCACGCACCCACGCACCCACGCACCCACGCACACACCCACACACCCACACACCCACACACCCACCCACGCACCCACCCACGCACCCACCCACGCACCCACCCACGCACCCACCCACGCACCCACGCACACACGCACACACGCACGCACCCACGCACCCACGCACCCACGCACCCACCCACGCACCCACGCACCCACGCACACACCCACGCACACACCCACGCACACACCCACGCACACACCAACGCACACACCCACGCACACACCCACGCACACACCCACGCACACACCCACGCATACACCCACGCATACACCCACGCATACACCCACGCACACACCCACGCACACACCCACGCACACACTCACGCACCCACCCACGCACCCACGCACCCACCCACGCACCCACCCACGCACCCACGCACCCACACACGCACCCACACACGCACCCACACACGCACCCACACACGCACCCACACACGCACCCACACACGCACCCACACACGCACCCCGCACGCACCCACGCACGCACCCACGCACGCAGCCACGCACGCAGCCACGCACCCACACACGCACCCACACACGCAGCCACGCAGCCACGCACCCACACATGCACCCACGCACCCACGCACGCACCCACGCACGCACCCACGCACGCACCCACGCACGCACCCACGCACGCACCCACGCACCCACGCACCCACGCACACACACACACGCACACACGCACACACCCACGCACACACCCACGCACACACCCACGCACACACCCACGCACACACCCACGCATACACCCACGCATACACCCACGCACACACCCACGCACACACCCACGCACACACCCACGCACCCACGCACCCACCCACGCACCCACGTACCCACACACGCACCCACGCACGCACCCACACACGCACCCACGCACGCACCCACGCACGCACCCACGCACGCACCCACGCACGCAGCCACGCAGCCACGCAGCCACGCACCCACACACGCACCCACGCACCCACGCACCCACGCACCCACGCACGCACCCACGCACGCACCCACGCACCCACCCACGCACCCACACACACCCACGCACCCACGCACCCACGCACCCACGCACCCACGCACCCACACACCCACACACCCACACACCCACACACCCACACACCCACACACCCACACACCCACACACCCACACACACACCCACGCACCCACACACACACCCACGCACCCACACACACACCCATGCACCCACCCACGCACCCACGCACACACCCACGCACGCACGCACCCACGCACGCACCCACGCACCCACGCACGCACCCACGCACCCACGCACCCACGCACCCACGCACCCACGCACACACGCACGCACCCACGCACCCACGCACCCACACACGCACCCACGCACCCACGCACGCACCCACGCACCCACGCACGCACCCACGCACCCACGCACCCACGCACACACCCACGCACCCACGCACGCACCCACGCACCCACGCACGCACCCACACACACACCCACGCACCCACGCACCCACGCACCCACGCACCCACGCACCCACGCACCCACGCACCCACCCGCGCACCCACCCACGCACCCACCCACGCACCCACGCACACACCCACGCACCCACGCACACACGCACCCACGCACCCACCCACGCACCCACCCACGCACCCACCCACGCACCCACCCACGCACCCACCCACGTACCCACCCACCCACGCACCCACCCACGCACCCACCCACGCATCCACGCACACACCCACGCACCCACGCACCCACGCACACACGCACACACGCACACACCCACTCACCCACGCACGCACCCACTCACCCACGCACGCACCCACGCACCCACGCACCCACCCACGCACCCACGCACACACGCACACACCCACGCACACACCCACTCACGCACGCACACACCCACGCACACACCCACGCACACACCCACGCACACACCCACGCACGCACCCACGCACGCACCCACGCACGCACCCACGCACACACCCACGCACCCACGCACGCACCCACCCACGCACCCACCCACGCACCCACGCACGCACCCACGCACGCACCCACGCACCCACGCACCCACCCACGGACCCACCCACGCACGCACCCACGCACGCACCCACGCACCCACGCACGCACCCACGCACCCACGCACCCACGCACCCACGCACCCACGCACCCACGCACCCACGCACCCACGCACCCACGCACCCACACACCCACACACGCACACACGCACACACGCACACACGCACACACGGACACACCCACTCACCCACCCACGCACACACGCACACACGCACACACGCACACACGCACCCACGCACACACCCACGCACACACTCACGCACACACCCACGCACACACCCACGCACACACCCACCCACGCACGCACCCACGCACACACCCACGCACCCACGCCCGCACCCACGCACGCACCCACGCACGCACCCACGCACGCACCCACCCACGCACGCACCCACGCACGCACGCACCTACGCACCCACGCACGCACCCACGCAACCACGCACGCACCCTCGCACGCACCCACGCACCCACGCACCCACGCACCCACGCATCCACGCACATACACACGCACCCACGCACGCACGCACGCACGCACACACCCACGCCCCCACGCACACACCCATGCACCCACGCACGCACCCACTCACCCACTCACCTACTGACACACCCACGCACGCACCCACGCACGCACCCACGCACCCACGCACCCACGCACCCACGCACGCACCCACGCACGCACCCACGCACGCACCCACGCACGCACGCACACACGCACACACCCACGCACACACCCACGCACCCACCCACGCAAACACGCACCCACGCACACACCCACGCACACACCCACGCACACACCCACGCACACACCCACGCACACACCCACGCACACACCCACGCACACACCCACGCACCCACGCACCCACGCACCCACCCGCGCACCCACCCACGCACCCACCCACACACCCACGCACCCACGCACACACGCACCCACGCACCCACCCACGCACCCACCCACGCACCCACCCACGCACCCACCCACGCACCCACCCACGTACCCACCCACCCACGCACCCACCCACGCACCCACCCACGCATCCACGCACACACCCACGCACCCACGCACCCACGCACACACGCACACACGCACACACCCACTCACCCACGCACGCACCCACTCACCCACGCACGCACCCACGCACCCACGCACCCACCCACGCACCCACGCACACACGCACACACCCACGCACACACCCACTCACGCACGCACACACCCACGCACACACCCACGCACACACCCACGCACACACCCACGCACGCACCCACGCACGCACCCACGCACGCACCCACGCACACACCCACGCACCCACGCACGCACCCACCCACGCACCCACCCACGCACCCACGCACGCACCCACGCACGCACCCACGCACCCACGCACCCACCCACGGACCCACCCACGCACGCACCCACGCACGCACCCACGCACCCACGCACGCACCCACGCACCCACGCACCCACGCACCCACGCACCCACGCACCCACGCACCCACGCACCCACGCACCCACACACCCACACACGCACACACGCACACACGCACACACGCACACACGCACACACGCACACACGGACACACCCACTCACCCACCCACGCACACACGCACACACGCACACACGCACACACGCACCCACGCACACACCCACGCACACACTCACGCACACACCCACGCACACACCCACGCACACACCCACCCACGCACGCACCCACGCACACACCCACGCACCCACGCCCGCACCCACGCACGCACCCACGCACGCACCCACGCACGCACCCACCCACGCACGCACCCACGCACGCACGCACCTACGCACCCACGCACGCACCCACGCAACCACGCACGCACCCTCGCACGCACCCACGCACCCACGCACCCACGCACCCACGCATCCACGCACATACACACGCACCCACGCACGCACGCACGCACGCACGCACACACCCACGCCCCCACGCACACACCCACGCACCCACGCACGCACCCACTCACCCACTCACCTACTGACACACCCACGCACGCACCCACGCACGCACCCACGCACCCACGCACCCACGCACCCACGCACGCACCCACGCACGCACCCACGCACGCACCCACGCACGCACCCACGCACGCACGCACACACGCACACACCCACGCACACACCCACGCACCCACCCACGCAAACACGCACCCACGCACACACCCACGCACCCACGCACACACCCACGCACACACCCACGCACACACCCACGCACACACCCACGCACACACCCACGCACACACCCACGCACACACCCACGCACCCACGCACACACGCACACACGCACACACGCACACACGCACCCACGCACCCACGCACCCACCCACCCACCCACGCACCCACGCACCCACCCACGCACCCACCCACGCACCCACCCACGCACCCACGCACACACCCACGCACCCACGCACCCACGCACACACGCACCCACGCACCCACCCACGCACCCACGCACACACGCACACACCCACGCACACACCCACGCACACACCCACGCACACACCAACGCACACACCAACGCACACACCAACGCACACACCCACGCATACACCCACGCATACACCCACGCACACACCCACGCACACACCCACGCACACACCCACGCACCCACCCACGCACCCACCCACGCACCCACGCACCCACACACGCACCCACACACGCACCCACACACGCACCCACACACGCACCCATACACGCACCCACGCACGCACTCACGCACGCACCCACGCACGCACCCACGCACGCACCCACACACGCAGCCACGCACCCACACACGCAGCCACGCACCCACACACGCAGCCACGCAGCCACGCACCCACACACGCACCCACGCACGCACGCACCCACGCACGCACCCACGCACGCACCCACGCACACACCCACGCACGCACCCACGCACCCACGCACCCACACACCCACACACCCACACACACACACACACACCCACGCACCCACGCACCGACGCACCCACGCACCCACGCACCCACGCACCCACGCACCCACACACCCACACACCCACACACCCACACACCCACACACCCACACACCCACACACCCACACACACACCCACGCACCCACACACCCACACACACACCCACGCACCCACACACACACCCACGCACCCACCCACGCACACACCCACGCACGCACGCACCCACGCACGCACCCACGCACGCACCCACGCACCCACGCACCCACGCACACACCCACGCACCCACGCACACACGCACACCCGCACACACGCACCCACGCACCCACGCACGCACCCACGCACCCACACACGCACCCACGCACCCACCCACGCACCCACGCACGCACCCACGCACCCACGCACCCACCCACGCACCCACGCACCCACGCACCCACGCACCCACGCACACACCCACGCACCCACGCACACACCCACGCACCCACGCACACACCCACGCACCCACGCACCCACGCACCCACGCACACACCCACGCACACACCCACGCACCCACGCACCCACGCACCCACGCACCCACGCACCCACGCACCCACACACCCACACACCCACACACCCACACACCCACACACCCACACACACACACACACACACACACACACCCACACACACACACACACCCACGCACCCACGCACCCACGCACCCACACAAGCACCCACGCACCCACACAAGCACCCACGCACCCACACAAGCACCCACGCAGCCACACAAGCACCCACGCACGCACCCACGCACCCACACACGCACCCACGCACCCACACACGCACCCACGCACCCACGCATGCACCCACGCACGCACCCACGCACCCACGCACGCACGCACGCACCCACGCACGCACGCACCCACGCACCCACGCACCCACGCACCCACGCATACACCCACGCACCCACCCACGCAAACACCCATGCACGCACCCACGCACGCACCCACGCACGCACCCATGCACGCACCCACGCACGCACCCACGCACGCACCCACGCACGCACGCACCCACGCACCCACGCACCCACGGACCCACGCACCCACGCACAGACCCACGCACAGGCCCACGCACAGACCCACGCACCCATGCACAGACCCATGCACCCACGCACAGACCCACGCACCCACCCACGCACCCACCCACGCACCCACCCACGCACCCACCCACGCACGCACCCACCCACGCACCCACCCACGCACCCACCCACGCACCCACCCACGCACACAGGCACACACACACCCACGCACCCATGCACCCATGCACCCACGCACCCACCCGCGCACCCACCCACGCACACACCCACGCACACACCCACGCACACACCCACGCACCCACGCACACACGCACCCACGCACACACGCACCCACGCACCCACCCACGCACCCACCCACGCACACACCCACGCACCCACGCTCCCACCCACCCACACACCCACCCACGCACACACCCACGCACACACCCACGCACACACCCACGCACACACGCACACACACACCCACGCACCCACGCACACACGCACACACGCACACACGCACACACGCACACACGCACGCACCCACTCACCCACGCACCCACCCATGCACCCACGCACACACGCACGCACACACCCACGCACACACCCACGCACACACCCACGCACACACCCACGCACACACCCACGCACACACCCACGCACGCACCCACGCACCCACGCACCCACGCACACACCCACTCACGCACACACACACCCACGCACACACCCACGCACACACCCACGCACACACCCACGCACACACCCACGCACGCACCCACGCACGCACCCACGCACACACCCACACACCCACGCACGCACCCACGCACGCACCCACGCACGCACCCACGCACGCACCCACGCACCCACGCACAGACCCACGCACAGGCCCACGCACAGACCCACGCACAGACCCACGCACAGACCCACGCACCCACGCACCCACGCACCCATGCACAGACCCATGCACCCACGCACAGACCCACGCACCCACCCACGCACCCACCCACGCACCCACCCACCCACGCACCCACCCACGCACCCACCCACGCACACAGGCACACACACACCCACGCACCCACGCACCCACGCACCCACGCACCCACGCACCCACGCACCCACCCGCGCACCCACCCACGCACCCACCCACGCACCCACCCACGCACCCACCCACGCACCCACGCACACACCCACGCACCCACGCACACACGCACCCACGCACCCACCCACGCACCCACCCACGCACACACCCACGCACACACCCACGCACACACCCACGCACCCACGCTCCCACCCACCCACGCACCCACCCACGCACCCACCCACGCACCCACGCACCCACCCACGCACCCACGCACCCACGCACACACGCACACACGCACCCACGCACCCACGCACACACGCACACACGCACGCACCCACTCACACACGCACACACCCACGCACCCACGCACCCACCCATGCACCCACGCACCCACGCACACACCCACGCACGCACCCACGCACGCACCCACGTACGCACCCACGCACCCACGCACACACCCACGCACACACCCACGCACACACCCACGCACGCACCCACGCACGCACCCACGCACGCACCCACGCACGCACCCACGCACGCACCCACGCACACACCCACCCACCCACGCACGCACCCACGCACGCACCTACGCACCCACGTACGCACCCACGCACGTACGCACCCACGCACGCACCCACGCACCCACGCACCCACGCACCCACGCACCCACGCACCCACCCACGCACGCACACACACACGCACACACGCACACACGCACACACGCACACACGCACACACGCACACACCCACTCACCCACCCACGCACACACGCACCCACGCACACACCCACGCACACACCCACGCACACACCCACGCACACACCCACGCACACACCCACGCACGCACCCACGCACGCACCCACGCACGCACCCACGCACACACCCACGCACCCACGCACGCACCCACGCACGCACCCACCCATGCACCCACGCACGCACCCACGCACGCACCCACGCACGCACCCACGCACCTACGCACCAACGCACGCACCCACGCACCCACGCACGCACCCACGCACCCACGCACCCACGCACCCACGCATGCACCCACGCACCCACGCACCCACGCATGCACCCACGCACGCACGCACGCACGCACACACCCACGCACCCACGCACACACCCACGCACCCACGCACCCACGCACCCACGGACCCACGCACCCACGCACCCACGCACCCACACACCCACACACCCACACACCCACACACCCACACACCCACACACCCACACACACACCCACGCACCCACACACCCACACACACACCCACGCACCCACACACACACCCACGCACCCACCCACGCACACACCCACGCACGCACGCACCCACGCACGCACCCACGCACGCACCCACGCACCCACGCACCCACGCACACACCCACGCACCCACGCACACACGCACCCACGCACCCACGCACCCACGCACGCACCCACGCACCCACACACCCACACACGCACCCACGCACCCACGCACGCACCCACGCACCCACGCACGCACCCACGCACCCACCCACGCACCCACGCACCCACCCACGCACCCACGCACACACCCACGCACCCACGCACACACCCACGCACACACCCACGCACACACCCACGCACACACCCACGCACCCACGCACCCACACACCCACACACCCACACACCCACACACACCCACACACCCACACACACACCCACACACACACACACACACACACACACACACACACCCACACACCCACACACCCACGCACCCACACAAGCACCCACGCACCCACACAAGCACCCACGCACCCACACAAGCACCCACGCAGCCACACAAGCACCCACGCACGCACCCACGCACCCACACACGCACCCACGCACCCACACACGCACCCACGCATGCACCCACGCACGCACCCACGCACCCACGCACGCACGCACGCACCCACGCACGCACGCACGCACCCACGCACCCACGCACCCACGCATACACCCACGCACCCACCCACGCAAACACCCATGCACGCACCCACGCACGCACCCACGCACGCACCCACGCACGCACCCACGCACGCACCCACGCACGCACCCACGCACCCACGCACCCACGCACCCACGGACCCACGCACCCACGCACAGACCCACGCACAGTCCCACGCACAGACCCACGCACCCACGCACCCACGCACCCATGCACAGACCCATGCACCCACGCACAGACCCACGCACCCACCCACGCACCCACCCACGCACCCACCCACGCACCCACCCACGCACCCACCCACGCACGCACCCACCCACGCACCCACCCACGCACCCACCCACGCACACAGGCACACACACACCCACGCACCCATGCACCCATGCACCCACGCACCCACCCGCGCACCCACCCACGCACCAACCCACGCACCCACGCACACACCCACGCACCCACGCACACACGCACCCACGCACCCACCCACGCACCCACCCACGCACACACCCACGCACCCACCCACACACCCACCCACGCACACACCCACGCACACACCCACGCACACACCCACGCACACACCCACGCACACACCCACGCACACACCCACGCACCCACGCACACACGCACACACGCACGCACCCACTCACCCACGCACCCACCCATGCACCCACGCACACACGCACGCACACACCCACGCACACACCCACGCACACACCCACGCACACACCCACGCACGCACCCACGCACGCACCCACGCACGCACCCACGCACCCACGCACCCACGCACCCACGCACCCACGCACACACCCACTCACGCACGCACACACCCACGCACACACCCACGCACGCACCCACGCACACACCCACGCACGCACCCACGCACACACCCACGCACACACCCACGCACGCACCCACGCACGCACCCACGCACGCACCCACGCACACACGCACGCACCCACGCACGCACCCACGCACGCACCCACGCACGCACCCACGCACGCACCCACGCACGCACCCACGCACCCACGCACAGGCCCACGCACAGGCCCACGCACAGACCCACGCACAGACCCACGCACCCACGCACCCACGCACCCATGCACAGACCCATGCACCCACGCACAGACCCACGCACCCACCCACGCACCCACCCACGCACCCACCCACCCACGCACCCACGCACCCACGCACACACCCACGCACCCACGCACCCACCCACGCACCCACGCACCCACGCACACACCCACGCACACACCCACGCACACACCCACGCACACACCCACGCACACACCCACGCACCCACGCACGCACCCACGCACCCACACACCCACACACCCACACACCCACACACCCACACACACACACACACACACACCCACGCACCCACGCACCCACGCACCCACACAAGCACCCACGCACCCACACAAGCACCCACGCACCCACACAAGCACCCACGCAGCCACACAAGCACCCACGCACGCACCCACGCACCCACACACGCACCCACGCACCCACACACGCACCCACGCACCCACGCATGCACCCACGCACGCACCCACGCACCCACGCACGCACGCACGCACCCACGCACGCACGCACGCACCCACGCACCCACGCACACACGCATACACCCACGCACCCACCCACGCAAACACCCATGCACGCACCCACGCACGCACCCACGCACGCACCCACGCACGCACCCACGCACGCACCCACGCACGCACCCACGCACGCACGCACCCACGCACCCACGCACCCACGGACCCACGCACCCACGCACAGACCCACGCACAGTCCCACGCACAGACCCACGCACCCACGCACCCACGCACCCATGCACAGACCCATGCACCCACGCACAGACCCACGCACCCACCCACGCACCCACCCACGCACCCACCCACGCACCCACCTACGCACCCACCCACGCACCCACCCACGCACGCACCCACCCACGCACCCACCCACGCACCCACCCACGCACACAGGCACACACACACCCACGCACCCATGCACCCATGCACCCACGCACCCACCCGCGCACCCACCCACGCACCAACCCACGCACCCACGCACACACCCACGCACCCACGCACACACGCACCCACGCACACCACCCACGCACCCACCCACGCACACACCCACGCACCCACCCACACACCCACCCACGCACACACCCACGCACACACCCACACACACACCCACGCACACACCCACGCACACACCCACGCACACACGCACACACACACCCACGCACCCACGCACACACGCACACACGCACGCACCCACTCACCCACGCACCCACCCATGCACCCACGCACACACGCACGCACACACCCACGCACACACCCACGCACACACCCACGCACGCACCCACGCACGCACCCACGCACCCACGCACCCACGCACCCACGCACCCACGCACCCACGCACACACCCACTCACGCACACACACACCCACGCACGCACCCACGCACACACCCACGCACGCACCCACGCACACACCCACGCACACACCCACGCACGCACCCACGCACGCACCCACGCACGCACCCACGCACACACCCACACACCCACGCACGCACCCACGCACGCACCCACGCACGCACCCACGCACGCACCCACGCACGCACCCACGCACGCACCCACGCACCCACGCACAGGCCCACGCACAGGCCCACGCACAGACCCACGCACAGACCCACGCACCCACGCACCCACGCACCCATGCACAGACCCATGCACCCACGCACAGACCCACGCACCCACCCACGCACCCACCCACGCACCCACCCACCCACGCACCCACCCACGCACCCACCCACGCACCCACCCACGCACACAGGCACACACACACCCACGCACCCACGCACCCACGCACCCACGCACCCACGCACCCACCCGCGCACCCACCCACGCACCCACCCACGCACCCACGCACACACCCACGCACCCACGCACACACGCACCCACGCACCCACCCACGCACCCACCCACGCACACACCCACGCACACACCCACGCACACACCCACGCACACACCCACGCACACACCCACGCACCCACGCTCCCACCCACCCACGCACCCACCCACGCACACACCCACGCACACACCCACGCACCCACGCACCCACGCACACACGCACACACGCACCCATGCACCCACGCACACACGCACACACGCACGCACCCACTCACCCACGCACACACCCACGCACCCACGCACCCACCCATGCACCCACGCACCCACGCACACACCCACGCACACACCCACGCACGCACCCACGCACGCACCCACGTACGCACCCACGCACCCACGCACCCACGCACACACCCACGCACGCACCCACGCACGCACCCACGCACGCACCCACGCACACACCCACGCACGCACCCACGCACGCACCCACGCACGCACCCACGCACACACCCACCCACCCACGCACGCACCCACGCACGCACCTACGCACCCACGTACGCACCCACGCACGTACGCACCCACGCACGCACCCACGCACCCACGCACCCACGCACCCACCCACGCACGCACACACGCACACACGCACACACCCACTCACCCACCCACGCACACACGCACGCACACACCCACGCACACACCCACGCACACACCCACGCACACACCCACGCACACACCCACGCACACACCCACGCACACACCCACGCACGCACCCACGCACGCACCCACGCACGCACCCACGCACACACCCACGCACCCACGCACGCACCCACGCACGCACCCACCCATGCACCCACGCACGCACCCACGCACGCACCCACGCACGCACCCACGCACCTACGCACCAACGCACGCACCCACGCACCCACGCACGCACCCACGCACCCACGCACCCACGCACCCACGCACCCACGCATGCACCCACGCACCCACGCACCCACGCATGCACCCACGCACGCACGCACGCACGCACACACCCACGCACCCACGCACACACCCACGCACCCACGCACACACCCACGCACCCACTCACCCACTCACCCACTCACACACCCACGCACGCACCCACGCACGCACCCACGCACCCACGCACCCACGCACGCACCCACGCACGCTCCCACGCACGCACCCACGCACGCACCCACGCACCCACGCACACACCCACGCACCCACGCACACACCCACGCACGCACCCACGCACGCACCCACGCACGCACCCACGCACCCACGCACACACCCACGCACGCACCCACGCACGCACCCACGCACGCACCCACGCACGCACCCACGCACACACCCACACACCCACGCACGCACCCACGCACGCACCCACCCACGCACCCACGCACGCACCCACGCACGCACCCACGCACGCACCCACGCACCCACGCACCCACCCACGCACCCACCCACGCACGCACCCACGCACGCACCTACGCACCCACGTACGCTCCCACGCACCCACGTACGCACCCACGCACGCACCCACGCACCCACGCACCCACGCACCCACCCACGCACGCACCCACCCACGCACACACGCACACACGCACACACGCACACACGCACACACGCACACACGCACACACGCACACACCCACTCACCCACTCACCCACCCACGCACACACGCACACACGCACACACGCACCCACGCACACACCCACGCACACACCCACGCACACACCCACGCACACACCCACGCACACACCCACGCACGCACCCACGCACGCACCCACGCACGCACCCACGCACACACCCACGCACACACCCACGCACCCACGCACGCACCCACCCATGCACCCACGCACGCACCCACGCACGCACGCACCCACGCACGCACCCACGCACCTACGCACCAACGCACGCACCCACGCACCCACGCACGCATCCACGCACCCACGCACCCACGCACCCACGCACCCACGCATGCACCCACGCACGCACGCACGCACGCACACACCCACGCACCCACGCACACACCCACGCACCCACGCACCCACGCACCCACGCACGCACCCACTCACCCACTCACCCACTCACCCACTCACCCACTCACACACCCACGCACGCACCCACGCACGCACCCACGCACCCACGCACCCACGCACGTACCCACGCACGCACCCACGCACGCACCCACGCACGCACCCACGCACGCACCCACGCACCCACGCACACACCCACGCACCCACGCACACACCCACGCACCCACGCACACACCCACGCACCCACGCACCCACGCACGCACCCACGCACCCACGCACCCACACACCCACGCACCCACGCACACACCCACGCACACACCCACGCACACACCCACGCACACACCCACGCACACACCCATGCACACACCCACGCACCCACGCACCCACGCACCCACCCGCGCACCCACCCACGCACCCACCCACGCACCCACGCACACACCCACGCACACACCCACGCCCCCACGCACCCACGCACACACGCACCCACCCAACCACGCACCCACCCACGCACCCACCCACGCACCCACCCACGCACCCACGCACACACCCACGCACACACCCACGCACCCACGCACCCACGCACACACGCACGCACCCACGCACCCACGCACCCACCCGCGCACCCACCCACGCACACACCCACGCACACACCCACGCACACACCCACGCACACACCCACGCACACACCCACGCACACACCCACGCACACACCCACGCACACACCCACGCACACACCCACGCACGCACCCACGCACCCACGCACACACGCACACACGCACACACGCACTCACCCACCCACGCACTCACCCACCCACGCACTCACCCACCCACGCACCCACGCACACACCCACGCACCCACGCACACACCCACGCACACACCCACGCACACACCCACGCACGCACCCACGCACGCACCCACGCACGCACCCACGCACCCACGCACGCACCCACGCACGCACCCACCCACGCACGCACCCACCCACGCACGCACCCACCCACGCACCCACCCACGCACGCACCCACCCACGCACCCACGCACCCACGCACCCACGCACCCACGCACCCACGCACCCACACACCCACGCACGCACCCACGCACCCACGCACCCACGCACACACCCACGCACCCACGCACCCACGCACCCACGCACCCACGCACCCACGCACCCACGCACGCACCCACTCACCCACTCACCCACTCACGCACCCACGCACGCACCTACGCACGCACCCACGCACCCACGCACCCACGCACCCACGCACCCACGCACCCACGCACGCACACACGCACGCACCCACGCACGCACCCACGCACACACCCACGCACACACCCACGCACACACCCACGCACACACCCACGCACACACCCACGCACCCACGCACACACCCACGCACCCACGCACACACCCACACACCCACGCACACACCCACACACCCACGCACCCACGCACCCACGCACCCACACACCCACACACCCACGCACACACCCACGCACACACCCACGCACGCACCCACGCACCCACGCACCCACGCACCCACGCACCCACGCACGCACCCACGCACCCACGCACCCACGCACCCACGCACCCACGCACACACCCACGCACCCACGCACCCACGCACACACCCACGCACCCACGCACCCACGCACCCACGCACGCACCCACGCACCCACGCACACACCCACGCACACACCCACGCACCCACGCACCCACGCACCCACGCACCCACGCACCCACGCACCCACCCACGCACCCACGCACGCACCCACGCACCCACGCACCCACGCACCCACGCACGCACCCACGCACCCACGCACACACGCACGCACCCACGCACCCACGCACGCACACACCCACGCACACACCCACGCACACACCCACGCACACACCCACGCACACACCCACGCACACACCCACGCACACACCCACGCACAGACGCACCCACGCACCCACGCATCCACGCACCCACCCACCCACCCACGCACCCACGCACCCACGCACCCACGCACCCACCCACGCACCCACGAACACACCCACGCATCCACGCACGCACCCACGCACCCACGCACCCACGCACGCACCCACGCACCCACGCACCCACGCATGCACCCACGCACGCACCCACGCACCCACGCACCCACGCACACACGCACGCACCCACGCACGCAACCACGCACCCACGCACGCTCCCACGCACCCACGCACCCACGCACCCACGCACCCACGCACCCACGCACCCACGCACGCACCCACACACGCACCCACGCACCCACGCACCCACGCACCCACGCACGCACCCACGCACCCATGCACCCACGCACGCACCCACGCACGCACCCACGCAACCACGCACCCACGCAACCACGCACCCACGCAACCACGCACCCACGCAACCACGCACGCACCCACGCATGCACCCACACACCCACACACACACCCACGCACCCACGCACGCACCCACGCACCCACGCACGCACCCACGCACCCACGCACCCACGCACGCACCCACGCACCCACGCACGCACCCACGCACCCACGCCCCCACACACGCACCCACACACGCACCCACACACGCACCCACACACCCAGACACGCACCCACACACCCAGACACGCACCCACACACCCATACACGCACCCACACACCCATACCCGCACCCACACACGCACCCACACACGCACCCACACACGCACCCACACACGCACCCACACACGCACCCACACACGCACCCACACACGCACCCACACACGCACCCACACACCCACACACGCACCCACACACGCACCCACCCACGCACCCACCCACGCACCCACCCACGCACCCACCCACGCACCCACGCACCCACACACGCACACACCCACGCACCCACACACCCACGCACGCACACACCCACGCACCCACGCACCCACACACCCACACACGCACCCACGCACCCACGCACCCACACACGCACCCACCCACCCACCCACGCACCCACACACCCACACACACACCCACGCACCCACCCACGCACCCACACACACCCACACACACACCCACGCACCCACACACACACCCACGCACCCACCCACACACCCACGCACACACCCACGCACACACCCACGCACACACCCACGCACACACCCACGCACACACCCACGCACACACACACGCACCCACACACGCACCCACACACGCACCCACACACGCACCCACACACGCACCCACACACGCACCCACACACACACCCACGCACCCACGCACCCACACACACACCCATGCAACCACACACACACCCACGCACCTACACACACCTACGCACGCACCTACACACACCTACGCACGCACCTACACACACCTACGCACGCACCTACACACACCTACGCACGCACCTACACACACCTACGCACGCACCTACACATACACACACACAGTGGCCAATAAGATCGGCTTAGGAGGGTGTGGGTGAGAGGGGCCGTGCATGAAGAAGATATGCATGAGGAGGGGTCTCGGTAAGGAGGGTGTGGAGGGTCTGGGTGAGGAGAGTTAATTGTAACTCTTTCGAGTACAAACCTGTTTCCATCTGTTTCAGATGAAGTTACATTGTTTCATCGTTTTGCCATTGTGAGATTTGAACTCTTGATAATCTTTTAAATGAAAACAATTAAACCAAATCAACAAAATTGGGATAAATCAGGCACAGCCCCTAATTCAGATCTGCTGTAAAACCAAGGACAAAAATTTAAAGGAACCTTACAAACTTTAAATCAAAATGTGATTAAAGGGGTCAACAAAACACCCCAGTCCCCGCGGTGCCCACTGAGCACGGAAGGCCTCGAGAGTGTCAGCAGACACCGCGTGCTCCCTCTCCAGGGACATCCGGCAGCGAACGTAGCCGCAGAAGAGGGACAAACAATTGGGCGGGACTCCCCCGTCGATTGCCCGCTGCCTGGACCTGTTAATGGCAAACTTGGCCAGGCCCAGGAGCAGGTTCACGAGGAGGTCCTCCTCATTCCCGACGCCCTTCCGCACCGGGTGCCCATAGATCAGGAACGTGGGGCTGAAGTGCAAACAAAACATCAATAAAAGGTTTTTCAAATAACTAAAAAGGGAGTGCAGCCTACAACACGCTATGTATACATGGTCCACGGACTCCACAAGACCGCAAAAAGGGCATGTGTCCTGAGAGTCCATGAACCTATGCATCCTCTTATTATAAGGGACTGCTGCATGCAACATCCTCCAACCCAGGTCCCCGATAGAAAGGGGGAGGACACCTCCGTAGAGGGCCTCCCATCGGGACCTCCGCCGCCGGACTGCAACAAGGCATGCCAGGGCGTGTCCGGTCGACGGACAAGGGCGAGAAAATGGAAGGTGTGCAGCAGCAGTCCGTACAAAAAACCCCTCTTTGCCGTGCCAAAAGGCACAGAGGGCACGTCCCCGAGGCAGCTCATATTGCGGGGCACCAGCACCCGAGGGAGGGTTCGGGGCTTGGGGCCAATGTGGAATTCTGTCCGAACAGGGGAACGCTCAGACGGAAGACCAGCACGCACCTGGGCCACCTCAAGACCCAAAATAATGTCGGGTCCGAGCACGACCGTTCTCAGGTCTTGGATGGCATCGGCTGCGACCTGGACACTCACAGACGCGCGTCGCGCCAACTCCTGCGGGAGCATCCAGCCCAGTCCTCCGCCACCCAGCACGTCCCCGATCCTGGTCACCCCTGCGGCCACAGCCCTCCTCTCCGCCAACCACTGAAAAGGACGGAGGGGCGGATTCCTGAGCAGCGGCTCTCTGACGATAGCCGCTACTCCTGACGGGGGAGAGCTGCGTCGCGAGGCGACCACTTTCCAGACTTTGATCAGGTCCTGGTAAAAGACAGGCAACGCCTACAAGGAGCCACCGAGGCCCATCTGTTCTATAAACAGGAGCTGCACGTCATAATTCAGGCCGTGCACCTGACGGAAGAAATACGTCATCAGGGCACACCATCTAGGAGGAGGCTCGACGTAGAGGTATCGCTGCAGGGTCTGAAGGTGGAAAGTCGCCACCTGTGTGCGTAGGCACACTAGCGCCTGACCACCCTCCCTAAGCGGGAGACTCAGAACCTCGGCAGCGACCCAGTGCAATCTTTTGTCCCAGAAGAAGTCGACTAACAATCTCTGGATTCTTGTGACAAAGTCCGGGGGAGGGGTCAAAGTGACCAGCCGATACCACAACATGGCGGCGATCAGCTGGTTTATGACCAGAACTCGACTTCAGTAAGATAGCACTCGGAGCAGTCCTGTCCAGCGCCGCAGGCGAGCGGTGACTTTCGTCTCCAGTTCCTGCCAGTTTGCCGGCCAGGATTCCTCAGCGGGGCAGAGATGGACCCCCAGGTAGAGGAGGCTGGTCCTGCTCCAGGTGAAAGGCCTGAGCTCCTCGGGTAGGGGATCCATCTGCCACTGACCGACCAGGAGTCCAGAACATTTACCCCAGTTGATCCTGGCAGAAGAAGCGGCAGAGAAGACCTCCTGGCACTCGCGCATCCTCCTCAGGTCAGCCGGGTCACTAAACATAAGGAGCACGTCATCGGCGTAAGCCGAAAGGACCACCCCGATGCCCGGCCCGCGCAGAACCAATCCCGACAACCTCCTCCGCAAGAGGCGCAGGAAAGGCTCCACGCAAATAGAATACAACTGGCCAGACAGGGGGCAGCCCTGACGTACCCCTCTCCCAAAGCAAAGGGGCGCCGTCAGGGACCCGTTAACCTTCACTAGACACTCCGCGGCGGTGTACAGAAGTCGGATCCGGGCGACAAAATGCATCCCGAACCCGAAAGCTCGCAGAGTTCCGAGTAAGTATTCGTGATCCACCCTGTCGAACGCCTTCTCCTGATTGAGAGACAGGAAGGCACTTGACAGACGAGCCCTCTGGGAATGGTGGATGATGTCCCGGACCAGATGGATGTTATCATAAATGGTTCGGTCCGGGACGGTGTAGGACTGGTCAGGGTGGATCATGTGGTCCAGCACGGTGCCGAGCCGAGAAGACATGGCTCGGGCGAAGATTTTGTAGTTCGTGCTGAGGAGGGAGACCGGGCGCCAGTTTTTAAGAAGGCGGAGATCCCCCTTCTTCGGCAGCAGGGCAATCACGGCCCTGCGCCACGAAAGGGGCATCTCCCCGGTAGCAATGCTCTCCCCCAGGACCCCCGCGAAGTCGCTCCCCAAGACGTCCCAGAACGCCCTGAAGAACTCCACGGTCAGCCCGTCTAGTCCCGGGGTTTTGCCCCTAGAAAGACCGTCGAGTGCGCCGGTCAGCTCCCCCAGACTTATAGGGGAGTCGAGCTTTCCGGCGCACTCCGGGCCGACCTGCGGCAGGTCCTCCCACAAAACTCTGCAAGCTTCCTCACTGGACGGACCCGGAGAGAACAGGGCAGTGTGGTAATCTCGGGCAATGGCCCTGATGCCCCCCGGATCCGATAGAATGGATCTGTCGTCGGCCAGCAGCGTAAAGAGCTGCTTACGGACCCCGTGCCTTTTTTCCAGTTTGTAGAAGGGAGAGCCACGGTCCATCTCCTTAAGGAAACAGATCCGCGACCTCACGAACGTGCCCCGAGACCCGACCAGTTGTAGGTCCCGCAGCGCGCCCTTCTTCTGATCGTACACCGACCGCAGGGCCGGGTCCGCGTCGGGCTGACGGTGACGTGCCTCCAGGTCGAGCACCTCCTTCTCCAACTCCTCGACCCTGGATTTGCGTCTCTTTGTCGACCCCTTCGCGTACTCTTGACAGAAAACTCGGACGTGAGTCTTGCCCACGTCCCACCATAGCCTCAAGGAGGGGAAGCCTCCCCGCTTCCTTCTCCAGCCGGCCCAGAAGCGACGGAACGAGTCCAGGAACCGCTGGTCTTCCAACAACAGGTTATTAAAATGCCAGTACGCGGACCCCGTCCGAGCGCAGAATGAAGTGAGCTCCGCCCACACCAGACGGTGGTCCGTGCACGGAACCTGCTGTATAGAAGCAGCCGGAACGCAGGACACGTACGCCTTCGAAACGTAAAGGCGGTCGAGTCTGGACGCTCCGACTCCAGGTGACACAAAGGTGAACACGCTGGAGTCAGGATGGAGATTTCGCCAGACGTCCACTAAGTCGAAGGACCTGACCAGGTCCCGCAACTTACTCACACCTCGCGTGCAGTGCGGGGTACCGTGACGGTCCCGGACCCTGAGGGTGCAATTGAA
This sequence comes from Carcharodon carcharias, assembly GCF_017639515.1. Taxonomy (NCBI): domain Eukaryota; kingdom Metazoa; phylum Chordata; class Chondrichthyes; order Lamniformes; family Lamnidae; genus Carcharodon; species Carcharodon carcharias. The sequence continues at coordinate 104,909,957 of NC_054473.1, read as the reverse complement.
ATCCCCCCCGAGGACGATGCACTCGCCAGCGTCGATGGAGCCGAGATGAGTGGACACTTCTTCAAAGAAGCTCGCTTGCTGCTGCGTGCCCAGGGGAGCGTACACATTCACAAAGTGAAGCACCGCCCCCCCCAGACGCACAGTCAGGTGCAGCAACCGGCCTGGCACCGGCTCCTTGACCCCCAAGATCTCCGGCTGAAAATGCGGGGCCAACAAGATAGCCACCCCGCCAGAATTGGAGGCTAGGTGACTCATGTAGACCCCCCCTCGCCACTCCAGGAGCCACGTGGCTTTGTCTCCCGGAACGGTATGGGTTTCTTGCAGGAAGCACAACGCATACTTCCCGTCCCTGAGGACCGAGAAGTTCTGGAACCTGCGCTGTGCGGCCCTGCTGCCGCGGATGTTGAGGCTGGCTATAGTCGTCTTCATTGTCAAAGGTACATCAAACCTTCACCTTAAGTCATTAAAAAGAAGAAGAGGACTTTTTAGTCCTTCCTCTCCTTCAGGAGCCCAGCGAGAAACGTTTGGACCCTCCGCCGCGCGTTCCTATCCAACTCAGGAGACTTGAGAGCCTCGCGAGTGGACCAGAACACCAGCGGAAAAGAATGCCACCGGTCCAAGGCCAACTGAACCCTGTCTCGGCGACCGCGATGACTCGCCAAAAAGTCCCGGAGTTCCCTTGGGGGGATGAGGGGGGAGTCGGTGGAGGGCACCAGGGGATCCACCGCCTCGCTTGAGAGCGACTCAGCGTAATCTCCAGCGCTCACCACGGACACCCCGTCCTCCTCCAGGTCGTCGCCTCCAGCTTCCGACCCCTCCCCCGCATTGAGTACGGGGGCTGATTCGGAGCTGCCAGCTGGCCCCACCTGTACCTCGATCCCACCCCCAGGATCAAGGCCAGAGGGGTCCTCTCTGGTCTCCTCTAAAGGTTTTGGGTCAGAGGGCAGCGGCAGTTCTGATGCCCGCTCTCCTCCCGGCACCGGGTCGTCCGGGGAGCTCAGGACAAGCTCCTGACCCAAAACTAGGACGCCCGGTGCTAAGGTTTGGGAGGGAGCGGGAAGGCCTTCCTTTTTGCCGCCACCCAATGACCCGTTGACATTTTTTAAATTTTGCAAGTTACAGTCCCCCGATGAGCCAGAAGGTACCTCGGGGGTATCGAGGGTCTCTGAGTCGGGCACCACCTCAAGGGAGGTGCCTTCAGTGACCCCCGAGGGGCCCTGTTCAGGGGACTGCAGCAGGTTGACAGGGGTAACAGTGCTGGGAGTCGATGCAGGTGTTTTGAGTTCCCCGAGAGGACAGGGTGAGATTTTACTTGGCGGAGACGCCACCACCTCTTCATCGGGGGAAGGGACACACCCAACTTCTTCAGTTTGGGCATCACCCACCTCCTCCTCCGAAGCGTGACGTCTCTTCCGGGTCAGGCTGGGGGCTAGGGAGACCTCCATTTCCGAGGCCCCCTCCTCCTTGTCCAGCCCTCCCGGACACTCCACCCTCTGGGTTTTGGGTGTCAGATACCCCGGCTCGGGGTCCCGCGTCTTTTCCCCGCCGGCCCCGGGAGCACGCGCAGAAACGACGCCGGGCCCAGCACTCGGCGCCTTAGCACCCACGGGCCCGGGAGCACACGCGGACACGACGCCGGGGCCGGATGATGTCTTTTCCCCCGAGCCGGTGCTTGCAGGTGTTTGGGGGTTTTGGGGCATTTCAGGGGCCGCCTCCAGGTTGCGGGTCTTCCTCCGCGCCTTCTTACGGCGCGGGGGCTCTCCGCCCGCCTCACCGGCAGCCGAGATGGCAGTGGCCGCCGGCGTCGCTTCCCCTTGCGGGGCGGGAGATGGAGTGGTGGCGGGGGGAGGAGGGGCGGTGCCAGCCGTGGCCGCTTGGGTGGGGCTCGTAGCCTTGGAGGCGGGGCAGTTCTTCCTCACGTGCCCCGCCTCCTTACAAGCATGGCACCGCACGCCCTCCACGGTCCAGAAGACCCGATAGGCGGTCCCCTCAAAATTGATAACAAAGGCCCCCACCAGGCACTCCTCCTGGGCCAAGCGGACAAATACCTGGCGCCGGAAGGAGTACACATGGTGGAGGGCCGAGTCTTTGAGGCCGAGCGGGATTGGTGCAACCCCCGACCTGACCTCCCCCAATTTATTAAGGTGGGGGAGGAGGAGCTCACTGGATAGAAAAGGCGGGATGTTCGAAATAATAATTCTCTGGGCGGTGGCCTCAAGGGGGTCCACCGCCAGAAAAGTCCCGCCCACAGTGAGTCCTTTTTGCAGGGCGAGGTGCACCGCCCGCTCGGACCTCAAGAAGAATATGGCCTTCCCATACATTTTAGAGGCCGCGACAATGGCTGAGGGGCCGACGACCCCAGCCATAGCCTTTACGCAGGCCTCTATTGTCATTTCAGGGTGAGCATAGCTCTTTACCCCAAGGGCCCTGGTCAGGAGGCGGAAAGGTGACAGGGCAGCGGGAGCAGCTGGAGCCGCAGAAGCAACCACCCCCGCATAAGTTTTCTTTTTTTGAGGCCCTGCCACCGGTGACAAAACCGCCTCCACATTAGCCCTCGAGGGCCCGGCCACAGGCGATGGTGAATTGGCCTTAGGGCCAGAGCCACGCCCACCCCGGGAAGGATTGGCCATTTTGTTTTTCTTCTTTTTATTTTTTTTTTTATATATATATAGGGAGGAAAGGGGGTGGGGGAGAGAGGTAGAAACAACCTCCCCTCTTTTAGGCAGGAGAGGAGAGGAGGGAGAGGAGTAAAAGACAGGGAGGCACAGGAGGGAAAGAGGTAAATGTCCAGGTGGGTGTCCTCGATGGTGGATGGACGGTGGGTGGGGGCCTGATGTTCTTCAGGCAGGGGGAGGCGATGTCTTCACCAGCTATTGCTGGCCTTACCGGGAAAAGGGCTGGGTTGGGGGGGAGGGGTGGCAGAAAGATGGTTTCAGCACACACACACACCCTCCCGCTCTTCCTTCCCCAACTCCTCTGGCAGTCTTCTTGCCTCCCCCTACAAAACACAGTCCTTAATTGCCCCCACCTTAAACAAAAATACACAGTTCAGACACCCACCTAGGATGTTGTTTTCCAACTCAGTCCTGGCCTCCTGGCCTTCCTGTCCTGTAGCAACAGTAGCAACTGTTCTCTTCTCTCCCTCTCTCTCCTTTAGCAGCACAGGGGCAAGGCAGCAGCAGCAGCACTGGAGGAGCAGCAACAGAAGCAGCAGCAGCACACAGCAGAAGCAACAACCCCAAAGGCAGCAGCAGAAACAGTTGAAACACTGAGGAGCAGCAACACCACACACCTTCTCTCCTCAGTATCAGGAAACCAACTGAATCCACAATTGCCTCCACGAGATCATTAAGAAAATGAACTCTTGATACTCTTTTGAGTAAACCTGTTTCCATCTGTTTCAGATGAAGTTACATTGTTTCATAGTTTGCCATTGTGAGATTTGAACTCTTGATAATCTTTTAAATGAAAACCAAATCAACAAAATTGGGATAAATCAGGCACAGCCCCTAATTCAGGTCAGCTGTAAAACCAAGAACAAAGTTTAAAGGAAACTTACAAACTTTAAATCAAAATGTGATTAAAGGGGTCAACAAAACACCCCAGTCCCCGCGGTGCCCACCGAGCACGGAAGGCCTCGAGAGTGCCAGCAGACACCGCGTGCTCCTTCTCCAGGGACATCCGGCAGCGAACGTAGCCGCGGAAGAGGGACAAACAATCGGGCGGGACTCCCCCGTCGATCGCCCGCTGCCTGGACCTGTTAATGGCCAACTTGGCCAGGCCCAGGAGCAGGTTCACGAGGAGGTCCTCCTCCTTCCCGACCCCCTTCCGCACCGGGTGCCCATAGATCAGGAGCGTGGGGCTGAAGTGCAAACAAAACATCAATAAAAGGTTTTTCAAATAACTAAAAAGGGAGTGCAGCCTACAACACCCTATGTATACATGGTCCACGGACTCCACAAGACCGCAAAAAGGGCATGTGTCCTGAGAGTCCGTGAACCTATGCATCCTCTTATTATAAGGGACTGCTGCATGCAACACCCTCCAACCCAGGTCCCCGATAGAAAGGGGGAGGACACCTCCGTAGAGGGCCTCCCATCGAGGGCCTCCGCCGCCGGACGGCAACAAGGCACGCCAGGGCGTGTCCGGTCGACGGACAAGGGCGAGAAAATGGAAGGTGTGCAGCAGCAGTCCATACAAAAAGCCCCTCTTTGCTGTGCCAAAAGGCACAGAGGGCATGTCCCCGAGGCGGCTCATATTGCGGGGCACCAGCACCCGAGGGAGGGTTCGGGGCTTGGGGCCAATGTGGAATTCCGTCCGAACAGGGGAACGCTCAGACGGAAGACCACCGCGCACCTGGGCCACCTCAAGACCCAAAATAACGTCGGGTCCGAGCACGACCGTTCTCAGGTCTTGGATGGCATCGGCTGCGACCTGGACACTCACAGACGCGCGTCGCGCCAACTCCTGCGGGAGCATCCAGCCCAGTCCTCCGCCACCCAGCACGTCCCCGATCCTGGTCACCCCTGCGGCCACAGCCCTCCTCTCCGCCAACCACTGAAAAGGACGGAGGGGCGGATTCCTGAGCAGCGGCTCTCTGACGATAGCCGCTACTCCTGACGGGGGAGAGCTGCGTCGCGAGGCGACCACTTTCCAGACTTTGATCAGGTCCTGGTAAAAGACGGGCAACGCCTGCAAGGAGCCACCGAGGCCCAGCTGTTCTATAAACAGGAGCTGCACGTCATAATTCAGGCCGTGCACCTGACGGAAGAAATACGTCATCAGGGCACACCATCTAGGAGGAGGCTCAACGTAGAGGTATCGCTGCAGGGTCTGAAGGCGGAAAGTCGCCACCTGTGTGCATAGGCACACATAATGTAACGCTTTTGAGTACAAACCCGTTTCCATCTGTTCTGATTCAGATGAAGTTACATTGTTTCATAGTTTGCCATTGTGAAAATTGAACTCTTGATCTTGGGGTTACAAACCCAGTACCATAACCACTTGGCTATCATACCAGAGCTAAACAACATTATTATGAGCATCTGATCACAGATTGTTTCATAGTTTGCCATTATGAGATTTGAACTTTTGATACTCTTTTTGAGTAAACCTGTTTCCATCTGTTTCAGATGAAGTTACATTGTTTCATAGTTTGCCATTGTGAGATTTGAACTCTTGATACTCTTTTGAGGATGTAACTCATTCGAGTACAAACCCGTTTCCATCTGTTTCAGATGAAGTTACATTGTTTCATAGTTTTGCCATTGTGAGATTTGAACTCTTGATCTTGGGGTTACAAGCCCAGTACCATAACCACTTGGCTATTTAGGCCAAGCAAAATTACATGGTTTCATAGTTTGCCATCGTGAGATTTGAACGTTTTGATACTCTTTTGAGTAAACCTGTTTCCATCTGTTTCAGATGAAGTTACATTGTTTCATAGTTTGCCATTGTGAGATTTGAACTCTTGATCTTAGGGTTACAAACCCAGTACCATAACCACTTGGCCATTTAGGCCTAAGGAGTGTTGTGTTGTTGTAACTCTTTCGAGTACAAACCTGTTTCCATCTGTTTCAGATGAAGTTACATTGTTTCATAGTTTGCCATTGTGAGATTTGAACACTTGATACTCTTTCGAGTACAAACCTGTTTCCATCTGTTTCAGACGAAGTTACATTGTTCCATAGTTTGCCATTGTGAGATTTGAACTCTTGATCTTGGGGTTACAAACCCAGTGCCATAACCACTTGGCTATTTAGGCCAAGCTAAATCCACTTCCATCTGTTTCAGATGAAGTTACATTGTTTCATAGTTTTGCCATTGTGAGATTTGAACTCTTGATCTTAGGGTTACAAACCCAGTACCATAACCACTTGGCTATTTAGGCCAAGCTTTGAGAGTTAATTGTATTTTAATTGTGGTTAACTGTATGCAGGTGGGGGGCATTGACAAGTGATGCACTTGATTCCTTTCAATAGACACAGACTGAAACTAGTCATTTACATCAGAAATAAACAAGAAAGTGTTGTAAAATGTGGCTTCAGTTCTATTCTTCAGCCGCATTTCTGCAACAGAACATGGTAGCAGCAAATGGTTATCTAAAACCAAAGCTTGGAAACTAATGAAAACAGACAGACAAAAAAAGGACAGAATTCTGGCAGATGGCAGGCAGCAGGTATAAATGGTCAGGGTATGATTAGCCACTGATGCTCTCACAGTCTGAACCATATGATCAGCAGATAAATGAAGTGGACACAGGTTATACCACCCTACAAGACATAAAATCAGGAAGTAAAGTATTTTTGTGAGCTGGATGCCCTTCAGTTGGACAATGATGAAAGTATTGACCTTCTATTAAAGTTCTTGATTGAAATTTACCAGGAAAATGATATGTTAAATGCCCATGAGGCATGGTCAGACTTTGATAGATTCCATGGTGGAATACATCATGTAATCTACTAGACTGTATAAAAGCTTGATGAGATTCAGTGTGGGGATCCCTGGGTCAGCAGCAACTTTTACATTGCTGGATTGTGCTAATGTGTCTCATGGACAGGCTCCTGGTTCCAACTGATATTCAGTTCTTGGAGAGAAAGGCCTTGTCAGATCAGATGTCTGCTGCCTCGAACAAAATCCTGGGGAAATAATCATTTCCTTCAGTCTTTGAGGGACAAATGGGATATTCCACGGTAACATAAAGAACAGAGAACTCAATGATTGGCAGAGTTTGAAACGTTGCAGATACCAGGCACAGGAGTCATTACAATAGTAGGAATAAGGACAGGCACAATGAAGATGAAAACACCTTTAGCAGACCCAGCTATTACTGCAGAAGACAAAAGTGGAACAGAAATAATAGGCAAATGAATTCCAGGATTTCTCAAAGAACAGTTAATAAGTACTTCAGATGTGACTCAAAGTATCATTATGTGATGAACTGTCCAACGTGAAGAAGCAAGGTCTGTGAAATAACATTTGGTGAAGTGAATTCTGAGGAAGAGGGTGAAGATAATGATGAATGTAGACAAATAATATTGGTCATGAGGAGTTTTAGTCCAGCGATGAATGCATTTGTCACAGGCTCCTTTAAATGTGCTGCGCTGAACAGTGCTTGCACTTTGACAATATGTGGAACAGTTTGTGTATTGTAAGATAAGATTTCAACCAAAGTGTGAGGATCAGTGTAAGGCGAGGAAATATAAAAATACTGGTTGCTTTAAGTTTGGTGATGACAGCCTATTGAATTCGATAAAGAGAGTTCCAATTCCATTTAAAATAGCTAGAGTTAGCCATCTGAGAAGTATTAATCTCTATTCTCTAGTGTGATACCGATAGTGTTATATAAACTTTCTATGATAAAGACAAATGTAACTTGACATGAAGCATTATAAGGCAGTTTTCTTGGAAATTCAGTGGATCTGCAATTTATCCAGTCAGGACAACATCCTATCCCCTTAACAAAACCCAATGTTCCTCGTCAGAGTATTAGTCAAATATTAATGTCTTAAATGCACATGGAAAGTTTTCTCACCCTGAGTCGAGTAACTCACCTCCTGACTCCCCAAAGCCTGTTCACCATTACAAGGCACAAGTCAGGAATGTAATAAATACTCTCCACTTCCTGGATGAGTGTAGTTCCAACAACACTCAAGAAGTTTGACACCATCCAGGAGAAAGTAGTGAGCTTGATTGGCACCCCACCCACAAAAATTTACTCCCTCCACCATTGATGCACAGTAGCAGCAGTGTGTCCCATCTACAAAATGTACTGCAGAACCTTTGGGGATCAAAGTTTACAGGGAGAAGGTGGGAGAATGGGGTTGAGAAACTTATCAGCCATGTTTGAATGGCGGAGCAGACTTGATGGGCTGATTGGCCTAATTTATGCCCCTATATCTTATGGTCTTATGGTCTAACTCACCAAGGCTCCTTAGACAGCACCTTCCAACCCATGACCGCTACCATCTAGGAGGACAAGGACATGGGAACACCACCACCTGGAAGATCACCTCCAAGCCACTCACCATCCTGACTTGGAAATATATCGTTGTTCCTTCATTGTTGCTGGGTCAAAATCCTGGAATTCCCTCCCTAACAGCACTGTGGGTGTACCTACACCACGTGGACTGCAGCCGTTCAAGAAGGCAGCTCATGGGCAATTGCTCTCAAGGGCAATTAGGGATGGGCCATAAATGCTGGCCCAGCCAGCAACTCCCACATCCCATGAATGAATAAACAAAAAAGCCAAGGAAGCCTTCATAGAGAAGACCGGAAATAAGCAAAATATAAAGTTAATGTTTCAGACTAGCTTGAGCTTCAACATGGGGCAATCTTCCAACCAGAGTCACTGGTCAGTTATCAGGGGGATTTGGCTGAACATGATGGGAACTGATTACACTAGAATCCCAACTGGATTACCAATGTCTTTCCTCATCATGGCTCAGTGTCAGAAAGTCTGGGTTTGATTCCCAATCCAGATACTTGAGCACAAAATCTAGGCTGACATTCCTAGTGTCGGAAGTCCACTGTCTGATGAGACATGAAACTGAGGCTCCATTTGGCCTCCCAGGTGGAGAGAAAAAGTTCTTTGATGATATTTGAAGAAGAGCATGGGAGCTGTCCAAGCTGCCCTGGTCAATGTTTATCCTTCAAGCAACATCACTAAATGGAAGGCCATTTATCACATTGCCAATTTTGGGATTTTACTGTGCATATACTGGGTGCTGTGTCTCCTAAGTTATGACAGTACTTGTAGCAGTAATTTATTGGCTGAAGAACACTTTGTGACATCTTGAGGTTGTGAAAGACACTATGTAAAGGCAAGGTCTTTCTTTCTCCTGACCTCTGCATGACTCTGGTCCTAAACTGTGTGATTGAATCTTGAGGTAGACAATGCATATTGTGCTGATGATGCCCATTTAGTAAGGGGGAAAAAATGCCCCTTGACTGGGCCTTGCTGCATGACTGAACTTTAGGTGGGGTAAATTTTGGGGCAGTGAGTTATTATAATCAGCCAGTCAGTCAGGATATTGCCTCTATTTGCAGAGTCAGGTTTAGGTTCACAGTGTGGCAGAGCTCATGATTCAGAATGGGTGCTGGCAGTTTGCCAGGAAAGTGATGGACAAATTTAAAGGGATGTGGCCACTTAGAGGGTTAAGTGAGCGACATTGGGGTAATAGCATTGGTAAGGCATTACAAAGGCTGTGTATTATAAGTTAGATATAATTTATTTGAATGTTGGTTGCCTGGGTAACAAAAAACACAGTGAGGAAATTCCTGTGGCTGAGAATAAATGTGGAGGGAGGAAACTGGGGCATATCGAAATGATAGAGTGAAGCGACACTCTGAGCTCTTGTTTGGTAGCTGGCATAGTGAAGACAGAGGGGTATGAAGTGATAGCAAGATGGGTACATTGTTCTTGACTGGAGGATGCCCTACTCATTGATGAGTTTGCAATGGGCCTGGAAGGAGGAGGAGGGAGATTTGAAAACACAACAGGCAGCTTCTGTCATTGACAGTGCCAGTCCATGCTGAATGTGATTTACTGTCCTTAAAGGGCTGGTGGGCAAATTTAAATAGATTCAGCCAATTCCAGGTATATATGAGGATAAACTATCAATAGCATTTATAAAGTTGTTAGGGCAACAAAGGTTTCAGGTGCTAGGAGACAAGAATGCAAGTCTGTGCCTGTGGTAAAGTGGAGCAACATTCCAACACCTTGTTGAAAGGCTGGAGAAATGAAACTCCTGTAACATTGCTGCATGGACACAGAGGAAACACATTTGAGGGCACAGCTGGCAGTGCCAGTCCTAGGTTACATGTGAACTGTAAGTGTTCTTGCAGCAGGTGGCACAGCTGGTGCCCCACTCTCTGCGTTACCAGCTCTACACATCCACTGCCAGTAGGTGCACCTCGGCCTGTATACCTAGCATGGTGGGGCGGGGTGAGGGGGGGGGGGTGGGGGGGGGGTAGTGTGGCGGGGGTGGGGGTGGGGGGTGGTTTCTGGTGTTTACCAGCTGCTGGGTACAGTCTAACTTTCTACTCTTCGCTGTGCCCTAACTCACCCAGAATCCCACTGTCTGGGATTTAACCATTTAACTATTAATACAGTTGAATAAATTTGTGCCAGCATTTTCCCAGAAGCTGCTCTCACTCCGTCATTGGAATAATATACATGATACAGGATCTGGGTAAAGAGCTAATGATGCTGCTGTATACCTTGATAGTTGGCCCACACATAGAGCACAGTTTTGGGAATCCAGTTGTCCTAATCCTGTGCTGTAACTGTCCTGGGAGTGTTGATGGGGACAGTGTAGAGGGAGCTTTACTCTGTATCTAACCCAATGCTGTACCTGCCCTGGGAGTGTTTGATGGGGCACTGGAGCAATTACAATTGGGAGTGTTTTGTTCCCTTACAACACAATCCCTACATCACTGGACAGAAAGAATTTACACTAAAAGAGACAGAATAAACAATCCGTTTTGACATTAATTGTAAACATGCACGTGGAGCTCGAACTTACCATCTCCACTGCGATGGCTGAGTGTATTCCTCCTACTCTGCTAAAAGCCCAAGGGAAGTTGAGGAGTCCAGCACCAAGGGCTGACTTTAACATGATGAATACCGCTCCAGAGGAGGACAGGCTTGCTCTCCCTGTGTCCAGAGCTTTTGGCTTTGCTAGGAGGTTAACGCTCTCTCTTGCCAGCTCCTCCATCTGTGCCAATCACTGCACTATTCCAGAACTTCTGAACCTGCTTACAGTCTGACTTGTCCAGCCATGAATTGGCACTCCTCCTGCTGCTCAATTCTCGCTAGGATCTGGTTCAACTCTTGTCAGACAGAAAGTTCTTCAGTTGCTGAAAGCCAGGATTGGTGGTCCTCTGGCCAATCAACTACTTGCAGAAGTTCTCTCCCACCGGTCAGAGCTCGTTGGGAAAGCTGGCAGGACCTTGTGTCAAATCTCCCATCAGCCAAGACTGAACTGAAACAGGAGGTGATCAGAGGTCAATTTACCTGCTGGAATTTCAAAAGCGTTGTGCATTTCCTTGAGAAATGTTGCTGAATTCTTTAGCTTAAAATAGGCTAAAAAGCTAATAGGATTTACACATATTGTTAGTAATATCAACACCCAATACTGTCGCTTTAAATTCACTTTCTCAGCCATAGTTTTAAAGAATGAGAGCTATTCAGAATTTTTTTCTGAGGCGGTGGCTGTGCTATTAATTCTACAGTGAGAAGAATTTACAGAAACACTGGTTTAGTGAATTGGGCATTGATCTGTGAAATTCCAGGGACTGGGGAGTTGGGCTTTGATGGGATTTGGTTGGCCCACGAGTGAGCAGGGGACCTCACTCTTTGCATCAGGACATATGGGTGAGGCTGGTGTCTCAGTACTTTTAATCTCCACACACACACGGCCACTGCTCTTGCAAGCTGTTGGCCATCACTATTCAGCCATCACTTTATCAGAGTGGGAGACAGGGGAAGCTGGATAGGTCATGGTCATTGAGAAATGCATTGAGATATCTTTATCTCTGAATAAACCTTCAAAATTTTGCATATAGAATGTGTATTTTATTCATTAGAATTTTCACACTGAGTTGAAACCACTAAGATTATAATTAACCCTTTTTGATTAATTTTCACTGTTATACCATTGTCCATCTCTGTCGCTGCCTCATCTCAGCTGCTGTTGGGACCCTCATTGATGGCTTTGTTCTCTCTAGACTCGGCTATTTGAAAGTTCTTCTGGCTGAATGCTACCTTCTACCTTCCATAATCTTCAGCTCATCCAAAGCTCCGCTCCTGTGTCCTAACTCACACCTTATTCCATTCACCCCTCACCCCCATGTTCAGTGACCTACACTGGCTCCTGCTCCACATTAAAATTCTAATGTGCATTTCCAAATCCAACTGTGTCCTCACTGTTAATCTCTGGTCAATTTCATTGTTAAGGTTTGTTAATGTCATGCCAATTACATTGGGTGGAATTGCCACAGATTTGCACTGACTGCGGTAGTGGGTGGGAAAAAATGATGTTTTACCCACCAGCTGCAATGATGGCTTTTCATGCTGTAGCATCACAATCTCACCTCATTAATTATGCGTTCCCGGGAAACACACTGTTCTGATGGCGAGCGGGTTCTCATTCGCCCGCCACACCATCACCTCACCGTTCCCTCACGCTGGGCGCCATATTTAAAGTTCAGCCATTCAATGGCGATGGTGTAGTGAGATTGTCACTGGACTGGTATTCTAGAGACAATATGAGAACGAGAATACTCCGGGGTCCTGGGTTCAAATCCCACCACGGCAGATGGTGGCATCTGAATTCAATCAAAAAATCTGGAATTAAAAAGTCTAATGATGACCATAAAACAACTGTTGATTGTCATAAAACCCATCTGGTTCACTAATGTCCTTGAGAGAAAGAAATTAGCTGTCCTTACCTGGTCTACCCTACATGTGACTCCAGACCCACACTAATGGAGTTGACTCTTAAATGCCCTCTAAACGAGGGCAATTAGGGATTGCCTAGCCAGCGATGCCCACATCCCATGAACAAATTTTAACAATTGTTTTGGAGATGCTGGGTGGCGGAGGAGTGGGCTGGATAATTCCACAGGAGTTGGCACATTGCACGCTAGTGGACATCTGACTCGCGGCCAATACCATTCAAGACCTTCAGACGGTTGTGCTCGACCCTGACGTCATACTGGGCCTCGAGGTGGCGCAGGTGCGTGGTGGTCTTCCATCTGAGCGCACCCCTGTTCAGACAGAATTCCACATTGGCCCTAAGCCCCGAACCCTCCCTCGGGAGCTGGTGCCCTGCAACCTGGGTCGCTTCCCTCTGTGCCCTTTAGCAAGGGAGGGAGGGGTTTCCTCTCTAGGCTGCTGCTGCACACCCTTCATTTCCTTCCCTTCACCTACCACCCAGACATGACCTGGCGTGCTTTGTTGCCCTCTGGCAGCGGAGGTCACCAGTGGGGGGCCCTCTACGGAGGTGTCCTCCCACTTTACATCGAGGATCTGGAGTGGAGAATGTTGCACACAGCAGTCCTGTGCAACCGCAGGTTGTGTTGGTTCACGGACTCCCAAGATACCTGCATCTTTTGTGGCCTTGTGGAGTCAGTGGATCATGTTTATATACGTGTCGTAGACTGCACTCCCTTTTCAGTAATTTAAAAAACCTTTTACTGTTGTTTTGTTTGCACTTCAGTACCATGCTCCTGGTCTATGGGCACCTGGTACAGAGGGGGGCTGGGAGGGAGGAGGACCTGCAGATGAACTTGCTCCTGGGCCTGGCCAAGTCCAGGCAGTGGGCAATAGAGGGGGTCATGTGACCCAACTGTCTGCCTCTCTTCTACGGCTATGTTCCGGCCTGGAGAGGGAGCACGCAGTGTCTGCTGGCACAGTCGAGGCCTTCCATGCTCAGTGGGCATCGCGGGGACTGGGGTATTTTATTGACCCTCTTAATCACATTTTGGTTTAATGTTTGCAAGTTTCCTTTAAATTTTGTCTTTGTTTTTTCAGTGTCCCTTTAAGGGGCTACTTTTATTTTGTTCCTGATTTTGTCAACTTAGTTTACTTGGTTGACTCAAAAGAGTTACAACGGGTGGAATTGCCCCAGGTTTGCACCAATGGCTGTAGTGGGTGGGAAAAATGATGTTTTACCTGCCAGCTGCAATGGTGGCTTTTCACGACATATCATCCCATCCCGCAGCATTAATTATGCATTCCTAGGAAACACACCATTCCGATGACGATCGGGTTCTCATTCGCCTGCCATAACATCACCTCTCCACTCCCTCATGTTGGATGCCATATTTAAAGTGCAGACATTCAATAGCGATGGCAAAGTGGGATTGTCACTGGACTAGTAATCCAGAGACACAGAGTAATGCTTTGGGGATCAGAGTTCAAATCCCTCCATGGCAGACAGGAATTCAAATCTGAATTCAATAAAGACCTGGAATTAAAAGTCTAATGATGACCATGAAACCATTGTCGATTGTTGTAAAAACCCATCTGGCTCACTAACGTCCATTAGGGAAGGCAATCAGTCGTCATTACCTGGTCTGGCCTACATGTGACTCCAGACCCGTAGCAATGTGGTTGACTCTTATACGCCCTCTGAAATGGCCTAACAAGCCACTCAGTTGTAACAAAACACTACAAGTCACAAAAAAAGAATGAAACCGGATGGATCACCCGACATCGGCTGAGGCACCAGAAATGACAACAGAAATCTCAGCCCTTTCAACCCTGCAAAGTCTTCCTACTAACTTGTGGGGGCTAGTGCCAAAATTGGGAGAGCTGTCTCAAAGACTAGTTAAGCAACAGCTTAACAGAATAATCCTCAGGGAATCATACCTTACAGATAATGTCCCAGTCACCACCATCACCAGCCCTAAGTATGTCCTTTCCCACTGGTAGGACACACCCAGCAGAGGTGGAAGCACAGTGGTATACAGTCAGGAGGGAGTTGCCCTGGGAATCCTCAACATCGACTCTGGACCCCATGACGTCTCATGGCATCAGGTCAAACATGGGCAAAGAAACCTCCTGCTGATTACCACGTACCGCCCTCCCTCAGCTGATGAATCAGTACTCCTCCATGTTGAACACCATTTGGAGGAAGTACTGAGGGTGGGGGACTTCAATGTCCATCACCAAGAGTGGCTCGGTAACACCACTACTGACCGAGCTGGCCGAGTCCTAAAGGACATAGCTGCTAGATTGGGACTGAGGCAGGTGGTAAGGGAATTAACAAGAAGGAAAAACATACTTGACCTCATCCTTACCAACCTGCTTGTCGCAGATGCATCTGTCCATGACAGTATCGGTTCAAGTGACCACTGCATAATCATTGTGGAGATGAAGTTCCGCCTTCACGTTGAGGATACCCTCCATCATGTTGTGTGGCACTACCACCATGCTAAATGGGGTAGGTTTCAAACAGGTCTAGCAACTCAGGATTGGGCATCTATGAGGCGCTGTGGGCCATCAGCAGCAGCAGAACGGGTTTCGAAAACAACCTGTAACCTCATGGCCAGGCATATCCCCTATTCTACCATTGCCATCAAGCCAGGGGATCAACCCTGGATCAATAAAGAGTGCAGGAGGGTATACTAGGAGCAGCACCAGGCATACGTAACAATGAGGTGTCAACCTGGTGAAGATATAACACAAATCTACTTGCATGCCAAATAGCATAAGCAGCAAGTGATAGACAGAGCTAAGCGATCCCACAACCAGCAGATCAAGTCTAAGCTCTGCAGTCCTGCCACATCCATGCCACATCATGAATGGTGGTGGACAATTAAGCAACTCAGTGGAGAAGGAGGTTTCACAAATATCCCCATCTGCAGTGATGGGGGAACCCAACACATCAGTACAAAAGCTAAAGCTGAAGTATTTGCAACAATTTTCAGCCATAAGTGCTGAGTGGATGACCCATCTGAGCCTCCTCCGGAGGTCCACAGCATCACAGATGTCAGTCTATAATTCGATTCACTCCATGTGATATCAAGAAACAGCTGAAGGCACTGGATATTGCCCTGACAATATTCCGGCAATAGTACTGAAGTCTTGCTGTGAAGTTCTTGCCAGAATTTGCCGTGCCTCTAGCCAAGCTTTTCCAGTACAACTAAAACACTGGCACCTACCCAGCTAGGTGGAAAATTGCCCAGGTATGTCCTGTACACAAAAAGCAGGACAAATCCAACCCAGCTAATTACCGCCCCATCAGTCTACTCTCGATTATCAGTAAAGTGATGGAAGGCATCATCAACAGTGCTGTCAAGTGGCACTTGCTAAGTAATAACCTGCTCACTGACACTGTGTTTGAATTCCGCCAGGGCCACTCAGTTTCTGACCTCATTACAGCCTTGGTTCAAAGATGGACAAAAGAGCTGAACTCCTGAGGTGAGGTGAGAGTGACTGCCCTTGACATCAAGTCTGCATTTGACTGAATATATCTTCAAGGAACTCGAGCAAAACTGGAGTCAATGGGAATCAGGGGGAAAACTCTCCGCTGGTCGGAGTCGTACCTAGCACAAAGGAAGATGGTTGTGGTTGTTCAGCACCATTCATGGCTCCTCAGAAAGTGAAGCAATCCATGTCCAAATGCAGCAATACAAGAGAGAATCTAATCATCACCCCATGACATTCACTGGTATTACCACCACTGAATCCCCCACTATCAACATCCTAGGGTTTATGGCTGACCAGACACTGAACTGGACTAGCCATATAAATAATGTTGCTACAGGAGCAGGTCGGAGGCTAGGAATCCAGCAATGAGTAACTCACCTCCTGACTCCCCAAAGCATGTCCACCCTCTACAAGGCATAAGTCAGGAGTGTGAAGGAATACTCCCCACTTGGCTGGATGAGTGCAGCTCCCACAACATTGAAGAAGCTTGACACCATCCAGGACAAAGCAGCCTGCTTGGTTGGCACCACATCCATAAACATTCACTCCCTCCACCACCAACGCACAGTAGCAGCAGTGTGTGCCATCTACAAGATGCACGGCAGGAATTCACCAAGGCTCCTTCAACAGCACCTTCCAAACCCACAACCACTACCATCTAGAAGGACAGGGGTAGCAAATATATGGGAACATCACCATCTGGAAGCACCCCTCCAAGTCATCCACCATCCTGACTTCACTGTCGCTGGGTCAAAATCCTGGAACTGCCTTCCTAACAGTACTGTGGGTGTACCTACATGTCAAGGGCTGCAGTGGTCTAAGAAGACAGCTCAGCACTACCTTCTCAAGGGCAACTAAGGATGGGCAATAAATGCTGGCCCAGCCAGCAAAGCCCACATCCCATGAATGAATAAAAAACACACCTCTCAGTGCTTTCAGCCCATGACTGCTGCAAAGAAGACATGGCCCTGAAAGGCAAGAAGTCTGCAGCCCCCAGGTTTAATGATGCATTGCTCAAGCACCTTTTGGATGTAGTGGAGGCCCACCATGATGTCCTCTACCCCAGCTTTGGCCACAGGATTGGCAGCAATAGCACTAACCCAGTTTGGGAGGTGGTGGCAGCAGTGGCCAGTGCCAATGTCCTGAAGAAGAGGACAGCTACCCAGTGCTACAAAAGGATGAATGATCTCCTCCATTCCGCCAGGGTAAGTCACTCTTCTCATCACTCTCAACTCACACACTCACAAACCCATTACACATCCACAGGGCCCTCACTCACTGCCAATGCAAGGGACATCGCTATTCACCCTCTCACACACACCTTCATTGTCCTTGTCCCATTCGTGGGGCCACTTATCACCCACACATACCTGGCATACTTATCATCTGGCCTGGCAGGCATCCTCTTTACAATCTCTCCAGGACAAGCTGGCACACAACAAGAGGAAGAGTTCATAGACTGGTGGAATCTTCACAGACTTTGAAAACAGAGCCATTCAGCTGGTCGGCAACAATATGGACCAGTCCTGTGCTGAAGGTGAGGTCGGCGGTGCTATACCAAGTGAGCGTCCAGTAGTGCAACATCCAGCAGACAACCATGAAGTGGGTGGCTTGTCCTGTTTCATAGGCCACTGACATGCACTAATTATCTCTCCTTGCTTTCACAGGCACATCTGAGAAACAGCCAACAGAGTCCATGAGCCAGGACCTCCAATCAAGTCCTGAAGAAACCTCTGAAGCCTCATCACAGCACTCACCCACGCCCTCCAACAGTGCAGAGACACACACCTCGGTGGGACCTAGCTTTAGTGCAGCCCCGGGATCATAATCTGGTGAGAACATTGCACTGCCTGATCCACAGCAGGTGGAGGCAGGGACTTCCTATGTCCCTGACACTTGGAGGACTGCTGGAGGCCAGAACATTGCTGAGTCCAAGTCAGATGACGAGCCTGTGGACTTGGTCATACCAAAGTTGCTGGAGCTGCAAAGGCAAGGTCGGGAACATTAGGAAGGGATGTCTGTTGCACTCCTCAGATTGCAAGGCATGATGAAGGGGTCCATCCACCTTCACTCTGAGGTGATAGCACCGACATGCTAAGACACCAAGGTCAATACTGGTAGGATTGCGGCCTCCATGGAGACCTTGATGCAGGACGTCGCTCCTGCACTGCTGTGTGGGTTGAACTCCATTTCTGCACCATAGTTGGCCTCCAGCAGTTTCAGTGCGAGAGGGGTGTGGGGCAGCTCAATCTCACTCCAGCTTCCCCTTCCGCTCACTGGGTCAGTCAGGGGCCCTTCGGCACCCATAGGAAGGAAGATCAGCAGTTTCACATCCCGGGGCATCCACGCAAGTGATTACTGGAGAGTCTGGCCCATCCAAACCCCCTCTTCCCAGCAGCTCCAGCTCCACAGGCTGAGGCAGACGTCACTGCCACACAGCAGGACTCCAAAAGCAGGCCAGAGCCCTCCAGATCTCGGCCTTCCAGAGGACGCCCGCAAGGTCATCACGGACAGGTTGTAGCAGTCAGCAGGCTGCCTCCACCTCCACTGTGAATGTCCAAAGAGCACCAAGATACAGCAGCAGGATTAGGAATGTTAAGAAGATGTAACTCTTTTGAGTCAAAACAATTAAACTAAATCAGGGACAGAGTAAAAGCAGCCCCTTAAAGGGAAACTGCAAAAACAGAAGACAAAATGCAAAAGGAAACTTATCAACAAAGAAAAATGTGATTAAAGGGTTCTATAAAGCACCCCAGTCCCCACGGTGCCCACTGAGCACGGAAGGCCTCGATGGTGCCAGCGGACGCCACGTGCTCCTTCTCTAGGGACACCCAGCTGTGAACATAGCCACGGTAAGAAGATGCAGTTGCACAGCCTGAGCACAGGTGTTAATCTGTATAAACTGTTCATTATTGTAAAAAATACTCCCAAGAATATCTCCTTGTCTATGGCTCCTTGTTCGGATGAGCCGTGTTTGTGTCATTCAGATGTGAAACCTTGGTGCCTGCACAAGGTAAAGGCAGGTGTCTCAATCCAGGGCCTCTTTCCTGTGCTTTGTGCAGCCTTCAGACCAAAGTGCTGTTCCTGCCTTATGCTAACTGGACACCTCAATTGTGCTTGGCATTGCTGCCAGATGTCGTGGGCCGGCGCCTCAGAGTTCCATCATTCTCTCTGTGTGCTTTCAGCTCCTTGAAGGTGGGGCTGGCCCCCATCTCAGCATCTGTGTCCAGTGAAGCTGTGCTCCTGAAGGGGACAGGTGCTGAAGGCTGAGAAAGGATCAGGCGTATTTAAAGTTTCACGGCTACATCTTTATGATATGACATTGATCACAGAGTGCAAGCGAGCTGCCCTCAGCCAGACAGGAGTCAGACAGGAGTCAGACATTCTCAGACGGTCTCCGCTACGTCGCCATGACAGGAGCCTTATCACAAAGGGTATGCATGCTGCCATAAGCCAGACTGGAGTCAAACATTCATAGATGCAACGTGAGGATCCATGGTGTCTCCTCACTGCATGTCGTCATCATCCTCCATAAATCTAGCAACAATGAAGGCCTCTCAAGCATGAATACCTTGTCTGGCCAGTGCGAGGGCCTCATCTCAGTCATCATCACCTTTGAGGACCTCCTCAACCCCATCACCATTGATGTTCTCATCATTGGAGGAGACCTCCAGCTCCCCCATCTCCTCCTCAGCCAGCTTGTCTCCCCTCTGCAGCGCCAGGTTGTAAAGGGCGCAGCAGGCGATGACAATGCATGACACCGTCTGTGGACAGTATTGCAGGGCTCCACCAGATAGGTCCAGACACTGGAAGCTCATCTTCAGCATCCCGATGGTTTGCTCCAACAAGTTATGAGTTGCAGCATGAGTCTTGTTATAGCGCGCTCTGCTGCAGTCTGAGGCTGTTGCATGGGTGTCATCAGCCATGCCCTCTGCGGGTAGCCCTTGACCCCAAGGAGCCAACCCTACAGCTTCTGTGGACCCTGGAAGACACCAGGGATCTGATACCAACTAAGAGACTGTAGGAATCGTGGACACTCCCTGGAAATGATTTGCAGACCTGCAGGATGCATTTGTGGTGGTCGCACACCAGCTGAACATTCAGCGAATGGAGCCCCTTGTGGTTGACATAGTTGACTGCTTGTTGCAGCAGAGATCTGAGTGCCACATGAATGCATTCGATCAAAAACTGCACCTGTGGGAAACCCGAAACCTGGGCAAATACAATCGCCCTTGCATCCTGGCTTTCCTGGTCCCGGGTGAAATGCACAAAGCTATGTGCCCTTGTGACACACATGCATGACCTCCTCAGAGGGTAAAAACAGGGCTATTATTTCCAAGTTTTACTGGTGTTCAATTTTAAGGTATTCAAGGCCAGTTTGGATCAGTATTTTTATTTCCCAGTTCTTACTATTTTTTCTTTCTGGGTCATGGGTGTATTTGTGCGTGGCGGCTTGTGAGATCCCACAAAGGAGACACTGGTGTAGAAATTGAGCACCGCGGTCCCTTTCCCAGCCAGGGGCAGCGGATGCCCTCCATGTCCCCTTGGCACCAAATCCTGCAGTAGCTGGCAGATCTGATCAATCAGTTCCCTAGACATGCACAGTCTTCGGCGACACTGGTTCTCAGTCATCTGTAGGAATGAAAGGCAGCGTCTATAGACCCTGGGCACCACTAAGCGCCAGCCAGCGTTGGATCACTGTGGCTCTTCAACAGTGTGTGCGGGAGCCCCAGCCGCCCCTCCTTCCTGAGGGTGCTGCTCCCCATTTTGTGCAGCCAGGCACCTCTGTTGCACTTTTCTCCGTCATCTCCATTCTCTGTATGCCACGATGCGTACAGCTGATTCACCACGCTCCATGCTCCTGATGTACTCCCCCTGCAGGATGAAAGAGAGAGACACATTGGTTAGCTTAGGTGTTTGAAGAACTTCTCATGGTCAAGACTGAAGGCCCCTTAACACATCCTGGAGACTGTGGGATGTGGGCCGAAGTGTCTTTTTGTCTGCTGTAGACCTCTATATCTCTATGAGTGCTGGCCACCACTTGGATAGCCAGAGTTTAGTGCACTGCATGGCTGGCCGAAACCCCACCCTCATCCGCCACACTCCACCTGACTGATTGGCAGCAGTTTCAGCCACTGGACTGCATGCTGTGCTCTCAGCTCAGATGCAGCCATTCTCTTAACCAGCACTGCAAGACTGCACTGTCAGCTTGAACCATGTAGGATACTGGTCCAAAGGATGATGACATTACAAGGGGCTGTCAGCACCACCACCAGTGACTGCTCCATGCCAGCTTTAACAAGGAGATTGTTAACATGCTCAGTTGTCTGACTGTTCTGCAGTTCACTAAAATACTCATTAATTCGCAGTCTGTGCCCGAGGGCTGAAAAGCTCTGGAGCACTTGGTGGCATTTTGATGCCTTTGTGTTGCTTGAGTGGGCAGATAAGCTAGTGGCCTGTCTCCGCACATGTCAATGTGGCTGTGTCTGAACTGTCTTAGCTGCAGAGGAATGGTTACTTTATACAATATTTCCCGAATGTGTGGCTGCTTCCCCCCGCCACCACCCCCCACATGCCTGTGCACTACCTCCAACTGCTGGGCAGCCCTTTCCCAACCCCCCAAGTTGCCTCAACCACAATGCAGCCCTTGCTGTCCCTCCACCCACCCAAAGTCACCTCACCTGTGCACAGCCCCCACCCCCCTGGCGATGCCCCTCAATCTCAAAGTCCAACAGGCGACCCGGGCGAGCACAGCGAAATGTTACTATGCACTCACCTCCGAGTATCCTTCAAGGTGCAGCCTGCCAAGTGCACACCTTATATATGCTGTTGTGAACTATGTCAGTATGCAATTACGTCAAGGTGGGTGGATGATCCAGCGGGGGTTGGGGGATGATTCTGGTGGGCTGGCCCTGTAATGATGCACAGATGTATTATAATGACACTCCCGATGTCCGATGGCAGAAAATGCAGCCCACCATTGATAGGCTGAGTGGATGATTGCAAATTGGTTTCTTGACATCGTGAAACCAATTTTTTGCCCTCTTGCCATGTTGTTCACGCTGCCAAGCACACCAGTGGGCATAGAAAATTCTGCTCATTGTTAGCTTAAGAGAAACAGATGATAGGGTTCTAATTGTCTTTGAGCACATATAAATAGGGGATCACCCGATGCAGGAGTGGGGGAGGAGAAGGTGGAGGACCTCCTTGTAAGCCTTCTCCAGGGCCTGGCTAAGGTGGCCATCAACAGGTCCAGGCAGTGGGCAGTTGAGGGGCCATCTGACCCGACTGTCTGCCCCTCTACCATAGTGGCCCTGGAGAGGGAGCATGCAGTGTCCACTGGTAGAGGCCTTCTGTGATCAGTGGGCACTGAGAGGGCTGTGGTGCATCATCATCCCCGAAAATGACATTTTGGTTTAACTTAGTATGTTTCCTTTCACGTTTGCCACCCGCCCCCTTTTGATTTTTAGTTTAATTCATTGATTTTGTTTTTCAAAAGAGTCTATTAATAGGGGATAGCTGGGACACTGTGTTGAGTGGGAAGAGAGCTGTGAGACTGAGCAAGTTAATAAACTCTCTCAATAAAGAAAAGCTCTGTGTCTTGGTTTTGGCCTCACACATTGGCTTGGATCCTATTCACATTCATTTGCCTAAACTTTCTGTAACCCTCTCCAACCTCACAACCCCTCAAGTTACCTGCATTCCTCTAACGCTGGCCTCTTACACATCCCAGATTTTCTTCATTCCAGTATTGGTTACCGTGCCTTCCACTGCCAAGGCTGTGGAAATCCATCCCTAAACCAATCTGCTTCTCTACCTCACTTTCCCCCTTTAAGACCATTCTTAAAACCTGCCTCTGTGATAAAAACTTTGGTTACCTGCATTAATATCTCCTGATGTGTTTGATGCCTTGGTGCATTTTACTTTGTTAAGGGCGCTATGTAAGTGCCTTTGTTGTAAGTCCCTAAGGTCAATTTGTGACATGTTGGCTTTATCCAGCATTGTCTTTTGCAGTCACTTCAGGCAGAACTGAAGTGTCAACCACGGTAGTATGGGATTAACTTTACATTTCGGCCCTGACTAGGTAAAGATGGCAGATTTCCTTTCCTTGAACTCATTAGTGAACCAGTTAGGGTTTTTGACAATCTGACAGTTCCATCCTCACTCCTATGTTTATATTTCTAAATTTCTGATTAAAACTGAATTGAGCCTGAGATGTATCCATGAACACCATACTGTGGCTGTAAGATTTCTCAGGGAGATTCTATTCCCTGTGAATGGGCGGAAGAAGCCTGCCTTGGAGACAAAGCAGGCATAGCTGAGGAGGTCAGAGGTCAGCAGGAGGAATATGATATCTTGCTTCAGGATACATTGCTATAAGAAACTTGAAGGGCGATGGTGGTGTGGTGGTACCATCACTGGGCTAGTAATCCAGAGGCCCAGGCTGTGGGAACGCAAGTTCAAATCTCACCATGGTAGCTGGTGGAATTTGATTTCAGTTAATAAATCTGGAATATGAAAAAAAAACACTAGTCTCAATAATGGTAACCATGTAGCTACCATTGATCATCATAAAAACCCATCAGGTTCACCAATGTCCTTTTGGGAAGGGAATCTGCCATCCTTACCTGGACTGGGTGCATTTGCCTCCAGACCCACAGCAATGTGGTTCACTCTTAACTGCCCTCTGAAGGGCAGTTCAAGGGCAGTTAGAGATGGCCAACAAATGCTGGTGATGCCCACACCTCATGAAAGAATAAAGAAAAAGAATGACCATATTAGGATGGAAAAGGTGCCAAATTGAAGAGCAAACACACTCACTCGGGCTTCTCCCACATAGCTTTCCTCAGAACAACAAATGTTCACAAATACTTCTCTCAGGAGGCATCCCCTTCTGATCAACCATAGACATCATCCTCATCTTAATGACATGTCACACCAAGCCCTCATAGTGATCCACCCCCCACCCACTATTGCAACCTGGAGGGTAGGGATGGGGGTGAGGATGTGGGTGAGGGTGGGGGTGGGGGAGGGGGTAGAGGCTCTCTAATCATTGCAACCCTGACAGGTACAGTGAAGGATACACTGGCGATAGACCAAGTCTCAGTATGTATGGACTTAACATTATGTTCAACAACTTCAGATCATGAACTCTGTCCTCCATTTTGATATATATATATATTTTTTCCCAATACCTTCCCTCCCACAGGGCCACTCTGTAACTTGTTCTTATGTTTTGCTTTCAGAGAGCACTGACTCTTGTTCTGCTATTAACATATTCCATTATCTGACCTCAATGATGCTATTAGCACCTACTTTAATCTTTAACACTATCATTAACACTCCCTTTGTCTTGCAACCATGCATCTTTGTAAAATCTCTCCTGAGCTCCCACCTATCCCTGACCTTCTATTTGCTCCACCTGCTCCAACCCCTCTCCTCCACTGTATAAAACACATCCTATTTCTCCTCCCTTTAGCTTTAAGGAAGAGTTATATGGATTTGAAACATTAGCTCTGTTTCTCTCTCCACAGATGCTGCTAGAGCTGCTGAGATTTTTCAGCATTTTTAATTTTTATCTCAGCATGAACGGCCATTGGGAATGGAAAGCTGGGGCTAGCCCAGCTGCCTTGTCACAGAATTAAGAATCACATAGCCACATGGTGTACACCACTCACTCAGGTTAACTTGATGTGCCATATGACCATGATAAATATAGAACCATAGAAAAGTTACAGCACAGAATGATGCCATTCAGCCCATTCACTGGCCATGTTAATTCTACTTTCCAGCCCCTGGTTCGTAGCCTTGCAGGCCCAGATACCTTTTAACTGAGTTGAGGGTTTCTGCCTCCACCACCAAACCAGGCAGTGAATTCCAAACTCCCACTAGCCTCTGGCTGAAGAAGTTTTTCCTCATGATCCCCTAATCATTCAGAGGGCACAAGACCTTACAAGCTCTGCTCAGCTCGCTGCAAGGTGCTGAGCCTCAGGGGTCATTGACCAAGAGGACAATTCTAGAGCAGCAACAAGGAATGTGTGTGTGTTTCTGTCAGCATCACTAGGGCACTCCACATGATTAGAGAGATTGCAGGAGCCCATCTCTACCATGAGTGCCATGATCCCTCCGACCAAGGTGGGATTATACTGAACAACTCTTTTTAGGTTGGCATGGACACAATGGGCCAAGTAGCCTCCTCCTGTGTCTTGCTAGGGAGAAAGGGCACATGGAAGTGGAGACTCTGCTCAAGTCACGTCCATTCACTCTCTGTCAGTCAGTGCCCCACATGCAGCCTCCTGTCCTGATGTTAATGTCAGTGCCTGTGCAAGTACAGGTGAGAAGTCTTTGGCTGGGCCCTGACCAGCTCCGTAACCCAAAGGATGTTGGCCACAAACATTCAGAGTACTGGGATGAGCAATCTGACTCTAACTCTGCTGAAGCCATGGGTAAGACAGCGTAGGAGAAACAGGAAAAGGAAGAGAAACAATTTGTAGTTGTATAACATTAATCACTTGCGGGTTTAATGCTGTGTTAAACTGTAACTCATATGTTCGATGTTCATAACTCAGAACCTTTATTTCAAAGCTCCATTGTCCTGTTCTCCTGACTGTTGCTCTCACCTGTCAAGCTGCCTTTAATCTTGAGGAAAATTTACATATTTTAAAAATATTTGTTCATGGGATGTGGGCGTCGCTGGCTAGGCCACCGTTTATTGCCCATCCCTGTTTACCCTTGAGAAGGTTCTGCCTTCTTGAACAGTTGCAGTCCTTGTGTTGTAGTCTTGCCAAAATGAACTATTTCACATTTGATCACATTATACTCCATTTGCCAGATTTTTTGCCTACTCACTTAACCTTTCTATGTCACTTTGTAGCCTCCCTAAGCCCTCTTCACAATTTGCTTTCCAATCTATCTTTGTGTCATCAACAAATTTAGCAACCATTCCTTCGGTCCCTTGTGAATGCTGACTTGTCAACAGTACCATCTTTCAATTAAGATGTTAAACCAAGGCGCCGTCCACACTTTCAGGTGGACGTAACAGGTCTCATGACATTATTTTGAATAAGAGCAGGGGAGTTATCCCAGTGTCCTGGCCAATATTTCCCCTTCAACCAATATTACAAAACAGGTCATTGTCACAATGCTGTCTGTGGGAACTTGCTGTGCGCAAATTGGCTGCCATAGTACCCACATTGCAACAGTGACTTCACGTCAACAGTACTTAATTGGCTGCAAAGCACTTTGGGGTGTCTGGTGGTCATGAAAGGTGCTATATCAATGCAAGTTTTCTTTATGGATCATATAAGATATTCAGAAAAGATCTAGCAACTCAAAACTGGGTATCCATAAGGCGTGTGGTCCAAGATCAGCCACAGAGTTCTATTCCACCACAATCTGTAACCGCTTGGTTCAGCATATCCCTCACTTCACCATTACCATCAAGCCATGGAGTCAGACCTGGTTAGACAAAGAGTGTGAGAGACTTTTCCAAATGCAACACCAGGCATACCAAAAAATGAGATGCCAACCTGGTGAAGATACAACACAGGACTACATGCATGCTAAGCAGTGGAATTGTAATATCATAGAATCTTCCAACACAGAAGGAGGCCATTTGGCCCATCATGCCTGTGCCAGCTCTTTGAAAGAGCTCTCCGATTAGCACCGCTCTCTCTCCAACTCTTTTCCCATAGCCCTGCTCACATCCCCCACTTCAAGTATTTATCCAATTCCTCTTTTGAAAGTTATTATTGAATCTGCTTCCACCGCCCTTTCAGGCAGCTCATTCCAACATCTCGCTGTGTAAAAAAAAATTCTCCTCACTTCACCCTTTGGTTCTTTGCCAATATTCTTCAATCTGTGTCCCTCTGATTACTGAGCACCCTGACACTGGAAGCAGTTTCTCCTTATTTACTCTATTAAAACCCTTCATGATTTTGAATGCCTCAATTAAATCTCCCCCTTAACACTCTCTGCAGGTGCAGCATGTGAGAGACAGAGCAAAGAGATCTCAAAACCAACGGATCAGGTCAAAGTTGTGCATTTTGCTATATCCAGTCATGAATGGTGATGGACAATTAAGCTACTAACAGGAGAAAGGGTAGGGTCCACAAACATACCCATCCTAAATTTTGGAGGAGCTCAGTACATGAGTCTAAAAGGCAAGGCTGAAGCATTTGCAACCACCTTCAACCAGAAGTGCCAAGTAGATGAGCCATCTCGGCATCCTCCTGAGTTCCCCAGCATTACAGATGGCAGTCTTCAGCCAATTTGATTCACTCTAAGTGATATTAAGAAAATGCTGACGACACTGGATGCAACAAGATCTATCAACCTTAGCCATAGTCCAGCTGTAGCACCAAAGATTTAGCTCCAGAACTAGTTGCGTATTGAGCCAAGCTTTTCCAGTACAGCTACAACATTGGCATCTACTCAACAATGTGGGAAACTGCCCATATGTCCTGTCCACAAAAAGCTGGACAGATCCAATCTGTCTAATTACTGCCCCATCAGTCTACTCTCGATCATCAGCAAAGTGACAGTGACAGTCCTATCAAGTGACACTCCCTCAGTCATCGTCGGTGGTCCCTCAGAATCAAGGATGATGTCCGTCAGGCTTGGTGAGACTTCAGATGAGTGAGGAGCCCAATCCTGGATCCACATGTTCTCTAGCAGTGGGAACACATTGTTGCACAGGGGAGTGGGTATCGCAGCCCCGGGATGGCTTCCTTCTCCTTCCTTTGCCGCCGCCATTCTGCCTTGCCGTCGAGTCACTGAGCCTTGAAGTTGCTTTCACCTTGACAGATCAGGTGATGCCATGCCTCCCAGTAAGTGGTATTAATGCCTCTGTGCTTTAAGGCGACCTTGAGCTTATCCTTATACCTTTTCCTTTGGATGCCCTTTGATCATTGGCCAGGGGAGAGCTGCAAGAATAGAACCTGCCGAGGGAGATGGTTTTCGGGCATCTGGATGCAATGGCCCATCCATTGGAGTTGGTTCCGCAGGAGCAGGATTTCAATGCTGGTAGACGCAGCTTCATGGGGGGACACTTGCGTTAGTCCTGCGGTCCTTCTATTTGATCCCCAGGATTCAACACAAGCACCACTGATGGAGTCTTTCAAGTATCTTAATGTGGCATCATTGGCAGTCCATGTTTCACTGCAATAGAGGAGGCAGTCAACACAACAGCCTATAAACCACAGCCTTTTTTGACTTGCAAATGTCCCTGTTGTAAAAGACACGTCAGCGCAGCTTGAAGAGGGCAGCGCTGGCACAGTTGACTCAGTGCTGGACTACCTCATTGATGGTAGTCCATTGGGAGAGGTGGCTGCTGAGATAAGGGAAACACTGCACATCTACGTGGATGGCACGGGGGATGCTCAACTGGCCCGGGTTCAGTAATAACCTGCTCACCAATGGTCAGTTTGGGTTCCGCCAGGACCGCCCAGTGATTCCAGGCCTCATTACAGCCTTGGTCCAAACATGGACAAAAGAGCTGAATTCAAGGGGTGAGGTGAGAGTGTCTGCCCTTAACATCAAGGTAGTATTTAACCAAGTGTGCCATCAAGAAGCCCTGGCAATTTTGAGGTCAATGGAAATCAGGGGGAAAACCCTCTGCTGGTTGGAGTCATACCTAACGCAAAGGAAGATGGTTGTGGTTGTTGGAGGTCAAACATCTCAGCTCCAGGACATCACTGCAGGAGTTCCTCAGGGTAGTGTCCTCGGCCCAACCATTTTCAGCTGCTTCATCAATGACTTTCCCTCCAACAACAGATGTGGGGATGCGTGCTGATGATTTAACAATGTTTGCATCATTTGCGACTCCTCAGATAACGATGCTGTCAGTGCCTGCACACAGCAAGACCTGGACTACATTCCGCTCGGGCTGATAAGTCATCGGTAACATTTGTGCCACACAACTGCCAGGCAATGACCATCTCCAACAAGGGAGAATCTAATCATCTCCCCTTGATGTTCAATGGTGTTACTATCACTGAATACCCCAATATCAACATCCTTGTGGCTTACCATTGACCAGAAACTGAACTGGACTAGCCATATTAATACTGTGGCAGATCAGAGGCTAGGAATCCCTCACCTCCTGACTCCTCAAAGGCTGTCCACCATCTATAAGGCACAAGTCAGGAGTGTGATGGAATACTCTCCACTTGCCTGGATGAGCTTCCACAACATTCAAGAAGTTCAACACTATCCAGGGCAAAGCAGCCCATTTGGTTGACGCCCTATCCTCAACCTTAAATATTCACTCCCTCCAACACCAGTTCAAGGTGGCAGAAGTGTGCACTATCTACAAGACGCACTGCAACAACTCACACAGGCTTCTTCAACAGCATCTTCCAAATAGCGACGTCCACCACTTAGAAAGGCAGGAGCAGGAGGTGCATGGGAACACGACCACATGCAATTTCCCTCTTAAGTCAAGAATCATCACCTGACTCAGAAATACATCACAATTCTTTCATTCTCTCTGGGTCAAAATCAGCAATGTGTGTGAGCACCTTTACCACATAGACTACAAAGTTCGAGGAGCAGGATCACCATCTCAAGGGCAATTAAGGATGGACAAGGAATGTCGGTTTTCTTAGCAATTTCCTGCATTCTGTGGGGAATATGAAAAAAGAGCAACATTTTGTGTTATGAGGTATTTTAATAGAGAAGATATGGTGATTCTGTTTCCAATCATAGGTGGGCCTGTCACCAGGTGACACATATAACAAGGTAATTGGCAAAAATGCAGGAGATGAAGAGGGTTTGTCTTATGCAATGAGTTAATATCTTACTATACACTTCAGGAATGGAATATGCATATGCTTACAAAAGGAAATATTTGGAGGAGTGCGGGGAAGAAGGAGGGGAGTGGGACTAATTAGATATCTGTTAATTGGAGACAGCATAGGCTCAATGGGCCCAAAGTCCTCCTTTGTGCTGTATGATTCCATGGTTGAGACTCCTACATCTCCTGATTCATTTAATTCAGCTCTTTGGAGCTACCCCAATGGATTCAGTGGTGAACTGCTCAATCTGGCGGGGAAGTGAGCCCTACAAGCAGGACAGGCTGAGGCTCAGGTCCTGGCCTGTGATGTGATTCAGTGCCGCAGCTAAGCCAGGGCCGAGAGGTAAATTGGGGTCAGAGTTCCTGAGGGCAGTTGTACGTGGGGCAGGGTGACAGTCAGGGGGATGGGAATGAGATGGTTGAGGGGAAGAAAATAGGACTAGGGTTTTGAAATTCTTGGATTTGTGAATGGAATCTGCACCAATCATTATAACGCCACAGTCATTGCGTAATCATACAAATGGTTCACTTCCATTAAAATACAAAGTGTTTGCAGCTTGTGGCCCTGATTCTCACGGGTTTCACAGCCCGACAATTAAGTTTTAAATCACTTTTTTTGTTCTCTTCCCTCTGTCTCACATGTTAATTCCTCTTTTTATAATGATCTAATTTGTAGAACCCACAAGGTCAAAATCATTATTAATCCAATAAACATCATCAAGGGAATGAAAGGGCTTGTGGGGCTAGACTGCATTGTTTGAAAAAAATTGTGTCTTTGCTAATCCACACTGGTGCCTGGTCATTAACCTCTTGTGAAAATGGTTTCAGTTCCTGTAGACAGGATGATTGATGTCAATTTAACAGCAATTAATTCGATCCCAGCTCCACTCGTTGCATTTTCCTGAAGAGAGATCAGTTCATCATTAGGCCATGCGTGTTTCTGTTTGAACACTTCCTGCCATTGTCTATCCTGGTTCCTGATTTACTGAAAAGTTGTGGTTGACACTGGAAGGATTTGTGCGGCATTGTGCACAGCCAGTTGTTTGACTTGTTGCTTGTTATAACAGGAGTGTTGCATGATGTGTGGACAAGCTATTCTTCACCGACGGGTGTGGGGCTGTGTTTATGAAAAACACATTCTTTTCAGTCACAAACTTCGACAGCTGCAAAAACTGCTGGCTGAGGGCAATCAGAGTTTAATTGCTATTCAGGGGTAGATGACTTCTAGATTGATGGAAGCTGGTAACTCCCCGATTCCAGTTCTGTGTGGGGCTGGCTGTGAACCATGTCTCACTGTTCTATACGGCTCTGAGAGTGAAACACATCTTACTGTTCTATCTGGGTCTGACTGTGAACCAGGACTCATTGTTCTATATGGGTCTGACTGTGAACCATGTCTTACTGTTCTATATGGGTCTGACTGTAAACAATGTCTCAGTGTTCTATATGTGTCTGACTGTGAACTATGTCTCGCTGTTCGATGTCGGCCTGACTGTGAGCCATGTCTCACTGCTCTATATGGGTCTGACTGTGAACCATGTCTCACTGTTATATATGGTCTGACTGTGAACCATTTCTTGCTGTTCTATATGGGGCTGTCTGTGAACCATGTCACTGTTATATGTGAATCTGAATGTGAACCATGTCTCACTTCTATATGGGTCTGGCTGTGAGCCATGTCTCACTGTTATATATGGGTCTGACTATGAATCATGTCTCACTGTTCTATCTGGGTCTGACTGTGAACCATGTCTCACTGTTCTATATCGATCTGACTGTGAATCATGTCTCACTGTTCTATCTGGGTCTGACTGTGAACCATGTCTCAATCTTCTATATGGGTCTGACTATGAACCATGTCTCACCGTTCTATATGGGCCTGACTGTGAACCATGTCTCACTGTTCTATAGGGTCTGACTGTGAACCATGTCTCATTGTTCTATATGGATCTGACTGTGAACCATGTCTCACTATTCTATATCAATCTGACTGTGAATCATGTCTCACTGTTCCACCTGGGTCTGACTGTGAACCATGTCTCACTGTTATATATGGTCTGACTGTGAACCATTTCTCGCTGTTCTATATGAGTCTGTCTGTGAACCAGGTCACTGTTATATGTGAATCTGAATGTGAACCATGTCTCACTTCTATATGGGTCTGGCTGTGAGCCATGTCTCACTGTTATATATGGGTCTGACTATGAATCATGTCTCAGTGTTCTATATGCGCCTGAGTTGAACCATGTCTCACTGTTCTATATGGGTCTGACTGTCAACCATATCTCACTGTTCTATTTGGGTCTGACTGTTAACCACGTCTCACTTTTGTATAAGGCTCTGACTTTGAACCTTGTCTCACTGTTCCAAATGAGCCTGAGTGAACCACGTCAAACTGTTCATAATCTCAGAATGCCTCATAGCCACTAAAATATTTTGGAAATGTAGTCACTGGTGTAACACAGGAAAATGCTATTTTGGGAGTAGTTGGGGTAGTGTAGAGAAAGCGGTAGTCTGTATCGAGCCTGTGTTGTACCTACTCTGGATGTGTTTCATGGGACAGTGTAGAGGGAACTTTACTCTGTATCTAACCCCGTGCTGTTCTTGTCCTGGGAGTGTTTGATGGGGGCAGTGTAGAGTGAGCATTACTCTGTATTCAATGGTCTATTTGTCCTGGGAGTGTGGGTTTGACTGTGAACCGTGACTCACTGTTCTATATAGGTCTGACTGTGAACCACATCTCACTGCTCTATATCAATCTGACTGTGAACCATGTCTCACTGTTATATCTGGGTCTGTCTGTGAACCAAGTGTCACTGTTCTATATGGGTCTGACTGTGAGTCATGTCTCACTGTTCTGGATGGGTCTGATTGTCTACTATGTCTCCCTGTCCTATATGGGTCTGACTGTGAGTCATGTCTCACTGTTATATATGGGTCTGACTGTGAACCATGTCTCACTTCTATATTGGTCTGGCTGTGAGCCATGTCTCACTGTTATATATGGGTCTGACTATGAATCATGTTTCACTGTTCTATATGGGCCTGACTGTTAACCACGTCTCACTTTTGTGTAAGGCTCTGACTTTGAACCTTGTCTCACTGTTCCAAATGAGCCTGAGTGAACCACATCCAACTGTTCATAATCTCAGAATGCCTCATAGCCACTAAAATATTTTGGAAATGTAGTCACTGGTGTAACACAGGAAAATGCTATTTTGGGAGTAGTTGGGGTAGTGTAGAGAAAGCTGTACTCTGTATCGAGCCTGTGTTGTACCTATTCTGGATGTGTTTGGTGGGACAGTGTAGAGGGAGCTTTCCTCTGTATCTAACCCCGTGCTGTTCTTGTCCTGGGAGTGTTCGACGGGGGCAGTGTAGATGGAGCTTTACTCTGTATCTAATGGTCTATTTGTCCTGGGAGTGTGGGTTTGACTGTGAACCATGACTCACTGTTCTATATAGGTCTGACTGTGAACCACATCTCACTGCTCTATAAGGGTCTGATTGTGAATCACTTCTCATTGTTCCATATGGGTCTGATTGTGAACCACGTCTCATTGTTCTACATGGATCTGACTGCGGACCATGTCTCACTGTTATATCTGGGTCTGACTGTGAACCAAGTGTCACTGTTCTATTTGGGTCTGACTGTGAGCCATGTCTCACTGTTCTGTATGGGTCTGACTGTCTACCATGTCTCCCTGTCCTATATTGGTCTGACTGAATGACATCTCACTGTTCTATATGGGTCTGACTGTGAACCACCTTTCACTGTTCTATATCGATCTGACTGTGAACGATGTCTAACTGTTACATCTAGGTTTGACTGTGAGCCATGTCTCACTGTTCTATCTGGGTCTGACTGTGAACCACATCTCACTGTTTTATATTGATCTGACTGTGAACCATGTCCCACTGTTCTCTATGGGTCTGACTGTGAACAATGTCTCAGTGTTCTATCTGTGTCTGACTGTGAACCATGTCTCACTGTTCTATATGGGCCTGACTATGAACTATGTCTCACTGTTGTATATCGATCAGACTGTGAATCATGTCCACTGTTCCACCTGGGTCTGACTGTGAACCATTTGTCACTGTTCTATATAGGTCTGACTGTGAGCCATGTCTCACTGTTATATATGGGAATGACTGTGAACCATGTTTCACTGTTCTACATGGATCTGACTGTGAACCATGTCTCACTGTTCTATATGGGCCTGACTTTGAACTGTGTCTCACTGTTCTATATGGGTCTGACTGTGGACCATGTCTCACTGTTCTTTCTTGGTCTGACTGTTAACCACGTCTCAACTTTTGTATAAGGCTCTGACTTTGAACCTTGTCTCACTGTTCTATATGAGTCTGAGTGAACCATGTCTAACTGTTCATAATGTCAGAATGCCTCATAGCCACTAAAATATTTTGGAAATATAGTCACTGGTGTAACACAGGAAAATGTTATTTTGGGAGTACTTGGGATAGGGTTGAGAAAGCTGTACTCTGTATTGAGCCTGTGCTGTACCTTTTCTGGATGTGTTTGGTGTGATAGTGTAGAGAGCTTTATTCTGTATCTAACCTCATGCTGTACCTGCCCTGGAGTGTTTCATTGGACAGTGTAGAGGGAGCTTTACTCTGTAAATGAACCCATGTTCTACTTGTCCTGGGAGTGTTTCATGGGGACAGTGTAGAGGGGGCTTTACTCTGTATCTCACCCCATGCTGTATTTGTCCTGGAAGTGCTTGATGGGGACAGTGTAGAGAGAGCTTTACTCTGTATTTTACCCTGTTCTGTACTTGTCCTGGGAGTGTTTGATGGGGGCAGTGTAAAGGGAGATTTACTTTGTATCTAACCTTGTGCTGTACTTGTCCTGAATGTTATTAATGGGGACAGTGTAGAGGGAGTTTTACTCTGTATTTAACCCCATATTGTAATTGCCCTGGACGTGTTTGATGCGACAATGTCGAGGGAACTTTACTCTGTTGTAACTGAGCTGTGCAGTACATTATCTGGTATGCTTTGATAACCCAGGTTAGAGAGAGTTTCACTCTGTATCTAACTCATGCTGTAGCTGAAGGTCTGTTTGATGAAGCAGTATAGATAGTCTATATGAGCTCATGTTGCCACTTGACTGGAAGTGTTTATTAAGACAGAGTAGAGAAAGTTTTACCCTGGCACCTGCTGCCATGCCGGTCATGGGTTACCTCATACATTCTCATGGTAAGGTCACTTTGCAGCCTCATTTGCAAAGCAGCTGGCACTAAAAGCCTCTTCTACATCAATGGTACACAGAGAGCTGGCTCTGACAGCTTTGCCCTCTTAGAGGAGGTCATACTGTGAGCCCATATAACAAGTCAGGGCAGAACCTTTACGTTATCTTTTGATATGTGTTCGTGGCTGGCATGGTTTCACATGGCATCATACACTCCATTACACTTCACCTTGCATCCAGATATCTGCTGTAGCTTACTAGTAGAACTCTTGCTTCTGATTCAGAAGATCATAAATTTGATTCTCACTCCAGAGGTTTCCATGTTCTCAGTTTGATGTTGGAGGTGCTGAGGATGAAATTTTACACTGAGCCTTTGCCTGCCTTCTCAGGTGAACATGGAACTTAGGAACAGGAGTAGGCCATTCAGCCCTTTGAACCTGCTCTGCCATTCAGTAAGATCCTGGCTGATCTGGTTGTGACTTCAACTC
Source organism: Carcharodon carcharias (assembly GCF_017639515.1). NCBI lineage: Eukaryota > Metazoa > Chordata > Chondrichthyes > Lamniformes > Lamnidae > Carcharodon > Carcharodon carcharias. The sequence goes on along the minus strand of NC_054473.1, from coordinate 104,874,525 downwards.
TACTTATCTGTCTGATGCCCATAACCTGACTCCATTGTCTATTAAAAGCTCTCCAAATCTTGCCTTGAATAAATCCAATGACCCAGCCTCCACTGATTTCTGGGGAATATACTCCCACAGACTAATGACATGCTGTGATAAAAAAATTCTCTTCATCTCTGTCTGAAAATGGGGACTTCTTGAAGTGTGTCCCCTGGTTCTCGCCGCCTGCCCACCCCCCAACCCCCTCCAAGTGGAAAATCCTTCCAATATCTATCATGTCAAGTTTCTGCAGGATCTTATATGTTTCAATAAGATCACCTCTCAATCTTCTAAACTTTAGTGGGTATAGGCCCAACCTGATTGACCTTTCTTCATAAGATAATCACTTCACCCCCTGCATGAGTCAAGTGAAGCTTCGCTGAACTGCTTACAATGCAGTTATATGCTTTCTTAAGTAAGGAGGCCAAAACTGTACACAATACTCCAGATGTGCTCTCACTAAGACCCTATACAACCATAATAAAAGTTCCCTAATTTCATATTCAATATGCAATAAACAACAACATTCCATTTGCCTTCCTAATCACTTGCCAGACCTGCATAAGTGCTTTTTGGGATACATGGACCAGAACACCCAGGCCTTTCTGTACCACTGAGTTCTGCCATTTCTCTCCATGTGAATACAATACTGCCTTTCTATTACAAAAACAGAATTACCTGGAAAAACTCAGCAGGTCTGGCAGCATCGGTGGAGATGAGTTGACGTCTCAAGTCATCACAACCGTTCAGCAGAACTGGCTGAATCCAAGGAGAGGGGTGAAATAAAAGCTGGTTTAAGGTGGGGGGCGGGGGGAGGGGTGGTGGGGGTGGGGGGGGGTGCGGTTGGTGGTGGTTGGCTGGGGGGAGAGAAGCGGAGGGGGGTTGGGGTGGTTGTAGGGACAAGCAAGCAGTGATAGGAGCAGATAATCAAAAGATGTCACAGACAAAAGAACAAAAGAACACAGAAGTGTTGAAGTTGGTGATATTATCTAAACAAATGTGCTAATTAAGAATGGATGGTAGGGCACTAGTGGGGGTGGAGGGGGCATAAAAGATTTAAAATTAATGGAAATAGGTGGGAAAAGAAAAATCTATATAAATTATTGGAAAAAACAAAAGGAAGGGGGAAGAAACAGAAAGGGGGTGGGGATGGAGGAGGTAGGTCAAGATCTAAAGTTGTTGAATTCAATATTCAGTCCGGAAGGCTGTAAAGTGCCTAGCCGGAAGATGAGGTGCTGTTCCTCCAGTTTGCGTTGGGCTTCACTGGAACAATGCAGCAAGCCAAGGACAGACATGTGGGCAAGAGAGCAGGGTGGAGTGTTAAAATGGCAAGCGACAGGGAGGTTTGGGTCATTCTTACGGACAGACCGCAGGTGTTCTGCAAAGCGGTCGCCCAGTTTACGTTTGGTCTCTCCAATGTAGAGGAGACCACATTGGGAGCAACGAATGCAGTAGACTAAGTTGGGGGAAAGGCAAGTGAAATGCTGCTTCACTTGAAAGGAGTGTTTGGGCCCTTGGACGGTGAGGAAAGTGGAAGTGAAGGGGCAGGTGTTGCATCTTTTGCGTGTGCATAGGGAGGTGCCGTAGGTGGGGGTTGAGGAGTAGGGGCTGATGGAGGAATGGACCAGGGTGTCCCGGAGGGAACGATCCCTACGCAATGCCACCGGGGGGGTGAAGGGAAGATGTGTTTGGTGGTGGCATCATGCTGGAGTTGGCGGAAATGGCGGAGGATGATCCTTTGAATGCGGAGGCTGGTGGGGTGATAAGTGAGGACAAGGGGGACCCTATCATGTTTCTGGGAGGGAGGAGAAGACGTGAGGGCGGATGCGCGGGAGATGGGCCGGACACGGTTGAGGGCCCTGTCAACGACCGTGGGTGGAAAACCTCGGTTAGGAAGAAGGAAGACATGTCAGAGGAACTGCTTTTGAAGGTAGCATCATCAGAACAGATGCGACGGAGGTGAAGGAACTGAGAGAATGGGATGGAGTCCTTACAGGAAGCGGGGTGGGAGGAGCTGTAGTCGAGGTAGCTGTGGGAGTTGGTAGGCTTGTAATGGATATTGGTGGACAGTCTATCACCAGAGATTGAGACGGAGAGGTCAAGGAAGGGAAGGGAAGTGTCAGAGATGGACCACGTGAAAATGATGGAGGGGTGGAGATTGGAAGCAAAATTAATAAATTTTTCCAAGTCCCAACGAGAACATGAAGCAGCACTGAAGTAATCATCGATGTACCAGAGAAAGTGTTGTGGAAGGGGGCCGGGGTAGGACTGGAACAAGGAATGTTCCACATACCCCATAAAAAGACAGGCATAGCTGGGGCCCATGTGGGTACCCATAGCCACACCTTTTATTTGGAGGAAGTGCGAGGTGTTGAAGGAGAAATTGTGCAGTGTGAGAATAAGTTCAGCCAGACGGAGGAGAGTAGTAGTGGATGGGGATTGTTCGGGCCTCTGGTCGAGGAAGAAGCTAAGGGCCCTCAGACCATCCTGGTGGGGGATGGAGGTGTAGAGCGATTGGACGTCCATGGTGAAGAGGAAGCGGTTGGGGCCAGGGAACTGGAAATTGTTGATGTGACGTAAGGTGTCAGAGGAATCACGGATGTAGGTGGGAAGGGACTGGACAAGGGGAGAGAGAAGGGAGTCAAGATAACGAGAAATGAGTTCCATGGGGCAGGAGCAAGCTGACACGATCGGTCTGCCGGGACAGTTCTGTTTGTGGATTTTGGGTAGGAGGTAGAAGCGGGTCATCCGAGGTTGGGCGACTATCAGGTTGGAAGCTGTGGGAGGAAGATCTCCAAAGGAGGTGAGGTCAGTGACAGTCCTGGAAACAATGGCTTGATGTTCAGTGGTGGGGTCATGGTCCAGGGAGAGTTAGGAGGAAGTGTCTGCAAGTTGACGCTCAGCCTCCGTGAGGTAGAGGTCAGTGCACCAGACAACAACTGCACCACCCTTGTCAGCAGGTTTGATGACATTGTTGGGGTTGGACCTGGGAGAACGGAGTGCAGTAAGTTCAGAGAGAGACAGATTGGAATGGTTGAGAGGAGCAGAGAAATTGAGACGACTAATGTCGTGCCAACAGTTCTCAATGAAAAGATCAAGAGAAGGTAAGAATCCAGAGGGAGGGCTACAGGTGGAGGGAGAATATTGCAGGTGGGTAAAAAGATCCGTTGAATGGGGAGAGGACTCCTGTCCAAAGAAGTGAGCCCAGAGACCAAGACGGTGGAAGAAGAGTTCATCATCGTGCCGAGCCTGAAGTTCATTGAGATGAGGGCGTAAGAGTATGAAATTAAGTCCTTTGCTGAGTACTGAACATTCAGCGTCGGAAAGGGGAAGGTCAGGAGGTATAGTGAATACACGGCTGGGGCTGGGGTCGGAAGATGGGGTGGGGACGGAGGGACAGACAGAGGTGGAGTGTCCTAGATGGGTGTTGGTGTCGATGAGTTGTTGGAGCTTGCGTTCCTTAGCACTTGAGAGAAAGAAAAAGTTTCTTGTTGCGGCGTCGGATGAGGCGAAGAATAAAATGAAACTGGGGGCATGCGCAGTTTTGAAAAAGGGTACGGTGGTGCTGCTGGAGGGAGAGGTCAAGTGTGTTCATATGGCGGCGCATGGCACTGAGTGTGGATCTCATAATGTGACGGGAACAGCAGTCCGAGAAACATTTTATGTCCCGAAGATACCTATAATCCTGGGTGGGTTCGAAAGAAGAGGGATGGAATTTCAGTTGAAATCCAAGTAGGGTAAGTCAGAGACGGAGACAGTCACTGAGACTCTCACGTGGATTTCAACTGAAATTCCATCCCTCTTGTTTCTGTTTCTTCCCCCTTCCTTTTGTTTTTTACAATAATTTATATAGATTTTTCTTTTTCCACCTATTTCATTATGTTTAAATCTTTTATGCCCCCCCACCCCGACTAGAGCTATATCCATTCTTAATTAGCACATTCATTCAGATAATATCACCAACTTCAACACCTCTGTGTTCTTTTGTTCTTTTTTCTGTGACATCTTTTGATTATCTGCTCCTATCACTGCTTGCTTGTCCCTACAACCACACCACCCCCCTTCACTTCTCTCCCCCCAGCCAATTCCAAACCCACCACCCCCCCCCCCCCCGCCCCCACCCCACCCCCCACCTTAAACCAGCTTATATTTCACCCCTCTCCTTGGATAAAACCAGTTCTGTTGAAGGGTCATGAGGACGCGAAACATCAACTCTTTTATTCTCCGCCGATGCTGCCAGACCTGCTGAGTTTTTCCACGTAATTCTGTTTTTGTTTTGGATTTCCAGCATCTGCAGTTTTCTGTTTTTATCTTTTTGTTTTTTACTGTTTTTCTATTGTTCTTACCAAAGTGGTCAAGTTCACATTTTCCCATATTATTCATCATCTGCCAAATTATTGCCCACTCATGTAACCTATCTCTATGTCGCTTCGTAGATTCATTATGTGGAATTTACCCAACCCGTCTCTGGCTGGTTTCATGGTGGGTGGGAGAGGAGAACCCAGCGGCAGGCAAAAAGTCGCAAATCCACGATCATAAAAACAAATTGCAATTCTCCCGATGGTGGGTTGGGTATCCTGCCAACTCGTGGGGTGAGTGCCATTTGCATTCATCTGCATGTCATAAATGTTCACTAAAACAGCTGCTTGCCGGAATCTTGTCACATCTTCCAATCTTCCATCATGCCAGCGGGAAATTACATTGGCCTCAAACCCATTTGAAAAGGGCCACTTGCACAAGACTGCAGTTTGCTCATAACTTCGAGGTGAGTGGAACATACGCAGCCCACCTGCCATAGCGCTACACTGGTCTGTTTGTGATGAATGTTACACTGCTGTAGGGTAGGGCTGCTCCTTCCCTTTGCTTTCATTGTCTCGAGGAACACCACTTTGCTGTGGTACACATGCAGCCTTCCACTTTCAGAGAGTGACCAGTCCTGCGGCCGGGGCTGGGGAGTGCAGGGATCTTCAATTCCCAGTGGCTGAGACCGTTGTCCATAAGGACACCACTGTGCTGTAGTACACACACAGGTCACAGGTCTCCATTTTCAGAGACCAACACTTCAACCAAGGGTGGGCTGTGAGGCGAGGGTCGGGTTGACGAATATGATGGGGGCAATAGGGAGGGAAGGCTGTAGAATGGCAGTGAGGGGAACGGACGAACACAATGGGGGCCTTTCTGGGGTTGCCCTCTAAACTCTTGTTGCCACCAGAATGAGCAGAATTCTGCTTAGAAAGAAAGGAGGAAGACCTCCTTACGATGGGTGCCACTGAAAGCCAATGGCTTCATTAGCACTGTTAGGAGCTACACAGAACTCAGTGGCTGCACATCACAGTCACTGCATCTCAGGAGTAACACATAGGAATGCAGAATTTGGGTATGCCGGCAATAATGAAGGAGGCACAGCTGTATCATATATGGCATTCCATCAATGAAGGCCGGTCACATGTTTACCAGTTGTGAGACTCCTAACGGGTTAAAGTTCAACCACGCATTGACCATGAGCAACTGATTGGTCATTAAATTGCCACGTCAGAGATTGGAGCACAGAGGTAGGTTGGGTTTTATTTCACTTAAGCTTTAGCATCCCATGCAGGGCTCAAGATGTTACGTATTTGCGATGCCATCTTGATCACATCGATGTGTGCGCTAGTGTCTCAGGGACAAGGTGGCATCAGCCACCATGCAAAATGTGTCATCTTCTGAGCTTCACTTTCTTTCCCTTGAATCAGTAATGTCTTCAATGTTTCCTTTCAGTGGGAAGGCAAAAACACATATAATGCAATGGAGGAGGTGAAGGAGGAAGAGGGACTCCATGTGCAGCTCCAAGGAGGGACATGGTCAAGCGGAGCCAGAGCATGAACAAGAGGGTCAGGAGGAGGGACCCAGACAACCAGGGTGACTTGCCAGACCTAGGGTTTATTGTCCAAGAGTCTATTGTCCAAGAGTCTCCTATTCACAAATGAGTGATAGGCAATGCTGTATACGTCTGCACATGTCCCGAGATCTGGTACAACACATATGCCACATTCTTTGTGAAGATCTGATGCCACATGAAGTTGGAGGGTATCCCCTGCCAGTGGCTTTGAACGTGACCGCTGCACTCAATTTCTTGGCCTCTGGTCCTTTCCAAGGATCAACAGGGGACCTATGCGGCATCTCTCAGTCTGCAACGCATTGATGCATAAAGGAGGTCACAAATGCCCACCATGATGTCAAGTTTTCTCTGGGTGAAGATAGCCAGGCGGCAAGATTCACCGGCCTTGCCACCATCTCAGGCTTCCCAAGAGTGCAGTGTGCAATAGACTGCACCATGTGGCTATACGGGCTCCATTGCAGCAGCCCCTATTCTTTATAAACCACAAGGGCTATCATTCCACCAATGTACAACTGGTGTGTGATCATCAGAAGCACATACTGCACGTTTGTGCACAGTAATCTGGGAGTTGCCATGACCCTTATATCCTGAGTCACTCCCAGGGGCCTGAGATATTCAAGTGGCCATTACGTCTGCAGGGCTGGCTGATTGGGGATAAGGGGCACCCGCAGAAACACTGGTTGATGACACCAGTGCATTGCCCTCAGAGTGGTACCAAGGAGAGGTACAACGCTGCTCACAGCTCCACACACTCTCTTATAGTGCAGACCATAGGGCTTCTGAAGGTGTGCTTCAGATGCTTGGACCACTCAGATGGCTCATTCCAATACACTCCCGACAGGGTCTCCCACATCAACACAGGCTATGCAAAGAGGTGATCCCCTGCCAGAGGATGAGCTGGAGGTGGATGAGAGCTCATCGGAGGAAGAAGATCCAGAGGCCCAGGAACCTCAGGAGGCTGCTGAACGTCAGTATGAGCATGATCACACCATGGAGCAAGGATGATGTGGGAGACATGCCTGTGATACATTCATTGTTGACAGGTTCCAGGAAGAGTAAAGTTAAGTGAGGGAATATGACCACATCTCTCCTAGCCCTCAATGCCATTTACTTTCAACTCAGGGGATGTCCACCACTTGCAGAGAGAATGAGCCCCGCATTCACACTTGTGCGTTCTAGCCTCAAGAATCGCCAGGCCATCATCTCTACTTTAGTCCATGGGGCCCTGTGAGTGAATTCAGTCTGGGAATTGATAGTCCACTGAGGAACAAGAGTGATGTGAGAGATGACTTGAAGCCATCTAATGATGCAAACACTGCTGTGACTGAGATGTGGACATGCCTAGGGATCTCCTCCCGTGTATGTCTTTTCTTCTGCCACTACCACTGAGGAGACACACATGCTGCTACATTATCAATGCTGATGAACTGTCCTTTCTCAGTGGTGTTCTTTGAGGAGGAAGGGTGAGAAACACTTGCATTGCACGTTTTCAATAAAGATTTAAACACATCTCCCTGACATCACACAGTGGGTGCAGATGCTAGTTCAACTGAGGTTGACATCACAGGAATGTGAATCTCATAGTGGGACACTATCACTGAGTGGGAACAAGGCTAAACCTTGAAATAAGAGGATTCTGATGTACAAAATTACAATGCCTTCAGTTGATAGAGACGTTCAAATAACCATCAAATGTATTAACAAAAGTGTAATTTGTTTACATATCTAGCACATCCATGACCCAAAGTGACATAAATTTTTCTTAACTTTCTTAAGTCCAGCACTGTGCCTGGGTGCAGCCCTGACATCTGCAGCAGAGGTGGAGGCAGCCTGCTGACTGCTACGTCCTGATGTCTGCAATGAGCTTGGCAGATGTTCTCTGGCAGCCCGAGGCCTGGAGGGCCTGGCCTGATAAGGATCACCTACTCAGGGGCAGAAGTGCCCTCAGTGGCCTGAGAGCTGGAGTGGATGGGGTCACAGGCAGAGAGGGCTGTTCGCAGCTGGAAACCCTTGGAGTGTCCTGAGAGGATGGCCCCAGGTGCCTGGCTGATGCTCATCCTCTGCCTGAGGGCCCCGCCCTGACTCCTGCAAGAGATGGTGCACCTGGATAGAGGTCAATGTGCCTCGTCGCCATGTTGCCTCCATCCTGATGGTGCCCACCGGGGTGTGTGGCCATGGAGAGCAGAACCTAGCACAAATCTAACAATATCTGCTGGACCAAGGTCTCCATGGTGGTTGCCAGCCTTCCCATGTTGACCTCGAGGTGCTTGCATGTCGGAGCCACAACACCAGACAGAACATGGACAGACTGCTCCATTGTTTGCTCTAGTCTGCTGAGTGACTGCCAAATCTCTGCCTGATTACTGCCTGTCGTTGGCAGCTATTTCCAGAGGGTCAGCACCTGACTCGGACCGAGTGGGTGGTTAGTCTCCAGCAGCCCACCAAGTGCCGGAAGGCTGTAAAGTGCCTAGTCGGAAGATGAGATGCTGTTCCTCCAGTTTGCGTTGGCCTTCACTGGAACAATGCAGCAAGCCAAGGACAGACATGTGGGCAAGAGAGCAGGTTGGAGTGTTATAATGGCAAGCGACAGGGAGGTTTGGGTCTTCCTTGCGGACAGACCGCAGGTGTTCTGCAAAGCAGTCGCCCAGTTTACATTTGGTCTCTCCAATGCAGAGGAGGCACTTTACAGCCTTCCGGACTGAATATTGAATTCAACAACTTTTGATCTTGAACTCCCTCCTCCATCCCCACCCCCTTTCCGTTTCTTCCCCCTTCCTTTTGATTTTTCCAATAATATATATAGATTTTTCTTTTCCCACCTATTTCCATTATTTTTAAATCTCTATCTTTTATGCCCTGTTAGTCTTTCCACCCCACCCCCACTAGAGCTGTACCTTGATGTCCTGCCATCCATTCTTAATTAGTACATTCGTTTAGATAATATCACCACCTTCAACATCTCTTTGTTCTTCTGTCTGTGACATCTTTTGATTATCTGCTCCTATCACTGCTTGTTTGTCCCTACAACCACACCCCACCCCAACTTCTCTCCCCCCACCCTCCCAACCTTAAACCAGCTTATATTTCATCCCTCTCCTAATATTCACTCAGTTCTGTCGAAGAGTCATGAGGACTCGAAACGTCAACTCTTTTCTTCTCCGCCGATGTTGCCAGACCTGCTGAGTTTTTCCAGGTAATTCTGTTTTTGTATATGAAGGCTTGTTTAATTCAAGTTTACTTGTCTAGTGAACTCAAGGATTCAAGACTTGAAACTGGCGACAAGGATGAAAATAGCAAAATTGTAAGACCCCTGAATTAGAATCCAGATGAGAAGATGGGTGAGCAAAACATTAGAAAGAGAATCTGCACTCTTTTATAAAATTGGCAGCAATCAGAGCAGAAGGAAATTCTGCAATTTTAGCTTTGAAAAGGAAACAGAAAAGAAAAAACACCTTGCAGAATCGCAATCACAGGGATCTTGCCAAAACTCAAAAAGAGTGCAAAACACAGCAGAGAAAAGCCTACAGCTGCAGAGACAGAGCTAAACAAAAGGTGACTGCTCTTAAAGCAACAATACATTTTAAAAGGCACATGCAAGAAAAATGGCTATGGACAGATAAGAGACCCCAGGGAGAAGGCAACTCTGCAGAAGGCAAAACACAAATTGATCAACAGAAGTCAGGAAAGCCACGGTAAGCCAGACACCTGAATTCATCATTAACTGGGAAGAACATCAGAAGAGCTGTCCCCTTGCATGATGCTGCAGTTTGGGCATGTCGATCCATTCAACCCCATTTCAGATGGCTGGTCTCAGCACGTCGAACGCCTAGGGTGCTTTTTTACTGCTAGAGACATCGCAGGGAGGAGAAGAAGAGGGTGATTCTTTTGTCCACATGTGGGACCAAAACATATGGGCTGATCCGCAGCCTCATGTCACCTAATACCCCTGACTCGAAGACTTTCAATGAGTTAATAAAAATTGTACAGAGCCTCCTGAGACCAAAGCCCTCAGTCACCATGCAATACTTCACCTTCAGTTCAAGGAATAGGCTTCTGGGGAGACAATAGTTGACTATGTTGCCATTTTAAAGGCATTAACTGAATATTGCAAATTCGGAACGTCCATTAGTGATATGTTGAGAGACCAGCTGAAATGCTGGATTCGGGATGATACCATTCAAAGGCGTTTGCTAGCCAAAGCTAATTTAGACTTCAGTAAGGCATTAGAATTAGCCACAGCCATGGAGAGTGCTGTTAGAAATTCGGAAGCTATAAGAGATGCACAAAACGACATCGTCCATCTGGAAGGGTGGGACAGACCAGTAATAAAAGGCATGAAAACATTAGACCCCACAGAAAGGCGGGAAACACCCCCTATGTACAGATCAGTAAAAAACAGCAGTACTACACTGGCAATTCACAAAATGAATGAGAGAAATGCATCCAGGCATCCAGTGGGTGATCGACAATTCAAACAAGGCAAATGCTTTTTCTGCCACTGCTATGGTCACATAATGCGGCACTGCAGAGATAGGCTGAGACAGCATTTTAAAGACAAAGGGAGAAATCATGAAATATGTCTCATGGAAGAACCAGAAAAAATAGAATCAGACATTCATTCATTATACAACCAAAAAGTAGGTAGAACCGAGCCAATCAAATAGTCATTATGGTCAATGGGCAACCCATTAAGATGGAAAACAAAAACAAAAACAGAATTACCTGGAAAAACTCAGCAGGTCTGGCAGCATCGGCGGAGAAGAAAAGAGTTGACGTTTCGAGTCCTCATGACCCTTCGACAGAACTTGAGTTCGAGTCCAAGAAAGAGTTGAAATATAAGCTGGTTTAAGGTGTGTGTGTGGGGGGCAGAGAGAGAGAGAGAGAGAGGTGGAGTGGGGGTGTGGTTGTAGGGACAAACAAGCAGTGATAGAAGCAGATCATCAAAAGATGTCAACAACAATAATACACAAGAACACATAGGTGTTAAAGTTAAAGTTGGTGATATTATCTAAATGAATGTGCTAATTAAGAATGGATGGTAGGGCACTCAAGGTATAGCTCTAGTGGGGGTGGGGAGAGCATAAAAGATGTAAAAAAAAATAAAAAATAAATAAATAATTTTTTTCTTTTTCTCTTTTTATAATGGAAATAGGTGGGAAAAGGAAAATCTATATAAGTTATTGGAAAAAAAAGAGAAAAGGAAGGGGGAAACAGAAAGGGGGTGGGGATGGGGGAGGGAGCTCACGACCTAAAGTTGTTGAATTCAATATTCAGTCCGGAAGGCTGTAAAGTGCCTAGTTGGAAGATGAGGTGTTGTTCCTCCAGTTTGCGTTGGGCTTCACTGGAACAATGCAGCAAGCCAAGGACAGACATGTGGGCAAGAGAGCAGGGTGGAGTGTTAAAATGGCAAGCGACAGGGAGGTTTGGGTCATTCTTACGGACAGACCGCAGGTGTTCTGCAAAGCGGTCGCCCAGTTTACGTTTGGTCTCTCCAATGTAGAGGAGACCACATTGGGAGCAACGAATGCAGTAGACTAAGTTGGGGGAAATGCAAGTGAAATGCTGCTTCACTTGAAAGGAGTGTTTGGGTCCTTGGACGGTGAGGAGAGAGGAAGTGAAGAGGCAGGTGTTGCATCTTTTGCGTGGGCATGGGGTGGTGCCATAGGACAGGGTTGAGGAGTAGGGGGTGATGGAGGAATGGACCAGGGTGTCCCGGAGGGAGCGATCCCTACGGAATGCTGATAGCGGGGGTGAAGGGAAGATGTGTTTGGTGGTGGCATCATGCTGGAGTTGGCGGAAAGGGCGGAGGATGATCCTTTGAATGCGGAGGCTGTAGTAAGATGGAAGTTGACACTGGAACATTGATGTTTGTCGTTGGAGAACATATTCAGATACTCGAATAAAGAGACCCATCCTTTAAGATTGAAAGTTTTAGACACTAAACTGAGAACATACACAGCTGAAGAAATAAGACTGAAAGGGTTATGTCAACTCTCGTATGGAGATCAATCTGAAAGATTGCCCTTATTAATGGTAGCTGGAGAGAGCCCAGCTTAATAGGCCACAACTGGCTCGAAAAGATTAAATTGAAATGGGCCAAAATTTTTCAAATTACAACGAAAGGCTTACAGGAATTGTTGCAAAAGTATACTTCTGTTTTCAATGACGAGTTAGGAATGATCTGAAGGCTACAGGCCAGAATCCATGTAGACTCAAATGCAATCCCCAAATTTATAAGAACCAGACCAGTCCCTTATGCTCTTTGGAACAAGGTTGAAACTGAACTGAAGAGACTGGAAAAATTGGGCATCCTACAACCAGTGCAATTTTCTGAGTGGGTGGCACCCATCATACCTGTACTGAAGGCGGACCAAAGCGTGTGTTTACGCGGTGATTATAAGCTAACTGTCAATAAGGTGGCCAAACTTGATAGACACCTGATACCCAAGATTGAGGAATTATATTCAAAGTTGGCAGGGGGCACCACATATTCAAAATTAGACATGAGCCATGCCTACCAGCAGGTAGAGTTGGAAAAGGACTGTAGGGAATTCATCACCATTAATACACACCGAGGGTTGCATCAATACACACGTCTACCCTTTGAAGTCTATTTTCCCGAGGACAAAATTGTCCCAGTTCTTGTTTGCGGACTGGACCACGTCACACACAATGACCAGCATTCTCCATGCAGAACTATTAATGAAGAGACATCTCCGCAACCACCTGACCCTTATGTGGCCGAATTTAGAGGGGAGAGTGAAGAAAAGCCAGGAGGTGCAGAAGACCAGGCATGATGGTCATGATCGCGAAAGAAATTTCACAGTGGGAGATGTGGTTCTCGTGAAGATCTTTGGAGATGGGCCCAAATGGCTGTTAGGTTAGGTGAGTGCAGTAACTGGATCCTTCTCCTATAACGTATTGGTAAATGGCTGAATAATTAGATAACATGAGGATCATCTCCGCAAAAGGACGCCAGTCCCACAAAAACATAAGAACATAAGAACTAAGAGCAGGAGTAGGCAATTCAGCCCCTCGAGCCTGCCCCGCCATTCATTATGATCATGGCTGATCTCATTTCGGCCTCAACTCCAATTTCCCGCCCTCTCCCCATAACTTTTCAACCCATTACTAATTAAAACTCTGTCTAACTCCTCCTTAAATTTATTCAGCATCTCGGCATCCACTGCACTCTGAGGTAGTGAATTCCACAGATTCACAACCCTTTGAGAAAAGTAATTCCTCCTCATCTCTGATTTAAATCTACAACCCTTAGCCTAAAACTATGGCCTCTCATTCTAGAATGCCCCAGAAGGGGAAACATCCACCCCACGTCTACTTTGTCTATCCCCTTTAGCATCTTATATACCTCAATTAGATCTCCTCTCATCCTTCGAAACTCTAGTGAGTATTGGCCTAAACTGCTCAATCTCTCCTCATAAGACAAGCCCCGCATCTCTGGAATCAATCCAGTGAACTTCCTCTGAACCGCCTCCAGTGCAACTATATCCTTCTTCAAGCTTGGCCTAAATAGCCAAGTGGTTATGGTACTGGGTTTGTAACCTCAAGAGTTCAAATCTCACAATGGCAAACTATGAAACAATGTAACTTCATCTGAATAGGAACAGATGGAAACGTGTTTGTACTCGAAACAGTTACATCCTTCCTCAAGTAAGGGGACCAAAACTGTGCACAGGTGTGGTCTCACCAATGCCTTGTACAGTTGCAACAACACTTCCCTATTTTTATACTCTATTCCTTTAGCAATAAATGCCAAAATTCCATTTGTCTTCCTTATTAGCTGCTGTACCTGCACACTAGCTTTCAGCGATTCATGCACGAGGATATCCAGATTCCTCTGCACTGAAGCATTCCGAAGTTACTCTCCATTTATATAAGTCGCCTTTTTATTCTTCCGACCAAAATAGATAACCTCACGCTTATCCATTTTAAACTCCTTCTGCCAAATTTTAGCCCATTCACCTAACCTGTCCATATCCATTTGTAAATTTCTTATTTATTCATTGCAACTTACTTTCCCACGTATTTTGGTGTCATCTGCAAACTTAGCTATAGTACCTTCTACCACTAAATCCAAGTCATAAATATAGATTGTAAATAGCTAGGGCCCAAGGACCAAACCCTGTGGCACCACACTAATTACAGTTTGCCATCCAGAAAAAGACCCATTTATCCCGACTTTCTGCTTTCTGTTGGTTAGCCAATCCTCTATCCAAGCTAATACATTACCCCTAACTCCACGTGATCTTATCTTGTGTATTAATTAAAGAAACGCAGTCTTCATCTACGCTTGAGTTTGTTCCGCGTGTAGAGGACAGGTCACACGATTGGAAAGCACCGGTGGGGCCTGTGAGACCCGAGGGGGTCAGGGACACATACCTGCCAATTTCCACTAACGAACCTAAAGGACAACAGTCCCCTGAAAAAGGGGTCTCGGGAAAACCAGCCGAGGTTGTTGAACTGAGATGCTCAACACGTCTGAGAGAGCTTCCTGAGAGACTTGATTTGTAAATAGTCATTGTGTAAATAGTTCACATGTTGCTAAGTTTGTCAACTGCATTTTTTAAGTAAAGGGGAAAGGATGTGGTAAAGTAGAGTACCATGTATCTTTAAGAGAATGCAAGGGGACTAACCATGTGACAGTACTGAACAATCACTGTATAGCATGCGCTACTGGTTAACTGTCAGCCTAGAGCTGGAGGTGGTTGTGGGAGCACGCAAGGATCTAGTGTCATGCCATCTGTTACAATAAACAATCACAGTTTGTTCTCATGTCAGTCTCTCTCCATTATTGATAGTGAGCATCAACTAACAAATGTATATGAAGGCTTGCAATTCGAGTTTACTTGTCTAGTGAACTCATAGACTTAAGATATTAAATTATGAGAAGGGATGGAGCAGAGGGTGGGTGAGATGCATGTTTCCTGTGTGTGGTGAGCCCCCCCAGAAGAGCTAGACGATGGAATTTGAGCAACGTAATAGATGGGATGGTGGTGATGTGAACATCTCAGTAAGAGAACGAATGTTGATGTGTGTCCCCCTCTAATGGTTGCATGAAACTCCTGAAGACAGTAACTGTTTGAGTGCATGATGCCATGATGAGAGTTTGATATTGGAAGGAGTTGAAGGATTGCTTACCCTGGCAGAGTGGATAAGATCATTCATATTCTTCCTACACTGGGTGGCACGATGGGCACAGGTGCCAGCCACACTGACCTGCTCCATGATGGTCTCCCAGGATGGAGAGGTGAGGCTCTGCTTCCTGCAGCCATCCGTTGGATAGAATACATGCCCATGTGCCTGCACCCCTCTGATCAAGGCCTGGAGGGTCTGGTGTGTGAAGTGGGGTGCTGCCTTGTTCTTCAGGCTCTCAGCCTTCCTCTTCTGGCTGCCAGACATCCCCAGTGGGTTGGAGAAAGAGAGAGATTGTGCATTGGAATGGCCTTTAAATATGGCATCCAGACCTGCAAACCCGCCAGCTGGCGGTGGCTGCAAGAATTAACCCCCGACCTGCCAGGTGATTCAGACCAATATATGCCTTTACATAATTAATGAGGCTCCAAGCCAGAATTGAGCACGAGTTCCTGCCATTCCGTTTGGCGGGGTGGGCTCTGGCGAGCCCGTCCACCACTGTACTTAATCTCATTAATGGAAAATTCCGCCCTTTATCTCCTCTTGACCACCTACTTCCCTACCTATCTTGGTGACATCAGCAAATTTAGCTACCATACATTTAGTTCCTTCATTCAAGCCATTGATATAGATTGTAAATAGTTGAGACCCAGCGCTGATCCCTGTGACACTCCACTTGTTACAGCTTGCTAACTTGAAAATGACCCGTTTACCTCTACTTTCTGCTTCCTGTTGGTTAACTGATCATTTATCTATGCTAATATACTGCCCCCTATACTATGTGCTCTCATCCTGTGTAGTAACCTTTGATGTGGTATCTTATCAAATGCCTTTTGGAAACCTAAGTACACCACATCTACAGATTCCCCTTTATTCACCTTGCTTGTTGCTTCCTCAAAGAACTCAAATGTATTAGCTAAACATGATTTCCCTTTCACAAAATGATGTTAAACGTACAGAGGAAGCCATTCAGTCCATCGTGTCCCCTTGCCTCACTTCTCCATCCTGGCACTTTAAAAAAGCTGCAAGTTAGTCCTTCTCCCCTGCTTTTTGTCTTGTAAATTTGTTGTTTGAATATTTCTCAGTTATTAGCATTTCTGTTGACTCTTCCTGATCTCATTATAATTTTCCAAGGAGCCTGCATATAACCTCCTTAATAATGGATTCCAGCAACGTGTTTATAAGAGATGTTAGGCTAAGTGGCCTATAGTTTTCTGCTTTCTGTCTATTTCCTTTCTTGAATAAAGGTGTAAAATCATAGTTTCTCCAGTACTTTTCCCTGGTGACCATGATTGTTTTAAGTTCCTCCCTCCCTTTCACCTCTTGATTTTCAAGTATCCTTGGGATGTTTTCTAAATGTTCTGCAGTGAAGATAGACACAAAAAACCTGTTAAACACCTACCTCCACCATTTCCTTGTTTCTATTATTAACTCCCCAGAGGACCAACACCCGCTTTAGTTAACCTTTTACTATTTAGGTACATATAGAAACTTGCTATCTTTTTTATATTACTATCTAGCTTTCTCTCATATTCTCATATTCTATCCTTTCTTTATTAGAGGGGGAACATTTAGGAGACAGTGATCATTGTATTGTATGTTTTAGGATGATGATAGAAAAGGACAATCGGCAATCCAGAGTAAGAATAATTAACTGGACGAGAACTGATTTCGATGGGACAAGAATGGAGCTGGGCCAGCTATGCTGGAAGGAAAGATTGGCTGGAAAATCTGTAGCTGAACAATGGGCTACCTTCAAAAAAGAATTGGTTTGGGCACAGTCAAGCTATATTCCATCGAAAGGGAAAGTTAGGACCAAAGCTCCCTGGATGAAAAAGGAGATTGAAATTAAGATAAAGAAGAGAAAGTGTGTTTATGACAGTTGTGAGGTCAAAAATACAGTTGAGAACCAAGAGGAAAACAGAAGGTTCAGAAGGGAGGGGAAAAAACATTTTAGAGAAGCGAAGAGGGATTATGAAAAAAGACTGTCAGCCAACATAAGGCAAAATCCCAAAGTCTTTTATAGGCATATAAATAGTAAAAGGGTGGTAAAAGGAGGAGTAGGACCGGTTAGGGACCTAAAAGGAAATTTATACATGGACGAAGAGGCCATGGCTGAGGTATTAAGTGAATACTTTGCATCCATCTTTACCAAGGAGGAAGATGCTACCCAGGACATGGTGACAGCTGAGAAAACTCTGTCAATAGAAGGGTTCAAAATTGATACAGAGGAAGTGTTGAATAGACCGTCGGTACTTAAAGTTGACAAGGTACAGGGACGGGATGAGATGCATTCAAGGATATTGAAGGAAATGAGAGTATGAATTACAGGGGCACTAGCCATGATCTCTCATTCTTCCCTAGACTCAGGGATGGTGCCAGAGAACTGGAGAATTGCAAACATTATGCCCTTGTTCAAGAAAGTTTGTAAGGATAAGCCCAGTAATTACACACCAGCCAGTTGAAATTCAGTGGTGGGCAAGATTCTAGAAACAATTATTTGGGATATAGTTAGTAGTCACATGGAAAAAACATGGATTGATAAGGAAGAGCCAGCATGGATTATTGTGTTTAACTAACTTGCTGGAGTTTTTTGAAGAGGTAACAGAAAAGGTCGATGAGGGTAATGTTGTTGATGTGGTGTACGTGGACTTTGAAAAGGCATTTCACACAGTGCCATACAACCGGCTTGTGAGAAAAGTTATTGCTCATGGAATAAAGGACACAGTAGCAACATGGATACAAAATTGGCTGAAAAATAGGAAGCAGATAGTAATGGTCAATGGATATTTTTCGGGCTGAAGGAAGGTTTGTAGTGGAGTGCCCCATGGGTTGGTATTGGAACCCTTGCTTTTCCTGATACATATTAATGATCTAGATCTTCGTGTGCAGGGGACAATTTCAAAGTTTGCGGATGATACAATGCTTGGGAGCATTGTGAACTACGAGGAGGACAGAGTTGGATTTCAAAAGGACATAGACAAGTTGGTGGAGTGGGCAGATAGGTGGCAGGTGAAGTTCAATGTGGAGAGTGTGAGGTGATGCATTTTGGTAGGAAGAACATGGACATACAATATAAAATAAGGGGCGAAGTTTTGAAGGGGTGCAGGAGCAGAAAGGCTTGGGTGTATATGTGCATAGATAATTGAAGGTGACAGGGCAGGTGGAGAGAGCAGTTAATAAAGCAGATAGTAACCTGGGCTTTATTAATAGGGGCATAGAGTAGAAGAGAAAGGAGGTTATGCTAAATTCCAGCTAAGATCTCAGCTGGAATATTGTGTACAGTGGGCACCATGTTATAGGAAGGATGTGAACACATTGGAGAGAGTGCAGAAAAGCTTTACAGAAGAATGGTTTCAGGGATGAGAACCTTCAGCTATGATGATAGATTGGATAGGTTGGGACTATTCTCCTTGGAGATAAGAAGGCTAAGAGCAGATTTGAGAGAGGTGTTCAAGATCATTGGCAGGATTTTCCCCCCATCAGGGGCGAAGTTGAAGGGTGGGTGCACACATTTTATGTGGCCAATTGAGGGTGGAATCTCAAAAGGGTGGTATCCCAAAATCGAGAGTGCGCTCTTTCGCGCATGCGCCCGAAAGAGCGCATTCATCTTCCTGAGGATAATTGCTGCCTGAGGGAGATCGGCTGTAAATGTAAACAAACTAAAATTAGAATAATAAAGTTTCCCTAATATGTCCCCTCACTGTCACTGTCACTGACACTGTCACATGAGTTGGGACATGTCCATAATTTTTACAAAAACTTCATTAAAATTTTAAAAAACTTACATGAAACCTCATCCCACCCGTGGATGAGGTTTCATGCTTTTTCGAATTCCCACTGGGGCTCCTGGCCTGCCCGCCAACCTTAAGGTTGGATAGGCAGGTCCACTAATTAATTTAATTACTCTGTCAATGGCCTCATTTGGCCATTGACAGGTTGGTGGGCAAGCAGCTGTTTTTGTTGTGCCCCCACCTACTGGAAAATTTAAATGGGGCATGGTGATGTCGGGAGTTCTGCCTGACATCACTGCGTGTCATTTAACGTGTAAGCGAGCGGGCCCTGCCCCCTGCTTGCTGATGGTAAAATCCTGCCCCATGAGGGGGCTGAACAGAGCAGCTAGAGAGAAGCTGTTCCCACTCATAAAAGAATCAAGAACAAGAGGGCACAGGTGTAAAAAGATTTGTAAAATAAGCAAATGTGACGTGAGCAAAAACTTTTTCACACAATGACTGGTGCAGGTCTGGGATGTACTGCCTGGAAGTGTGGTGCAGGCTGGTTCAATTGAGACATTCAAGAGGACATTAGATGATTATTTGAATAGAAACAATGTGGGAGGGTATGGGGAAAAGGCAGGGCAGTGGCACAAGGTAATAATGTTCATTTGGAGAGCCGGTGCAGATATGATGGGCCAAATGGCCTCCTCCTGTGCCATTAAGATTCTGTGATTCTGTGATTTTTAAAATTCATTCTTTGCTGGTTCTTAAAACCTGACCAATCTCCTGACCTACCACTAATCTTTGCAGATTTTTACTTCTTTCAATTTGATACAATTCTTAACCTCCTTCTTTAGCCATGAATGATCCATCGTTCTCAAAAAGTATTTCTTTCTCACTGGAATAAATCTTTGCTGAGAGTTGTTAAATACCTCCTTAAAAGTATGCCACTGCATCTCTACTGTCGTAGTTTTTAACTTAGTTGCCCAGGTTACTTTAACTGGCACTGCCTTCATAACCTTATCATGACCTTTATTTAGGTTTAGGCCACAAGTCTTAAACTCACTCTTCTCCCCTTCAAACTGAATGTGAAATTCTATCTTGTTATGATCACTGTCACCTGGAGGCTCCTTTACCATGAGGTTGTTGATCAATTCGATCTAATTGCACATTACTGGTCTAGATTAGCTTGTTCCCTGGTTGGCTATAGAATATACTGCTGGAAGAAGTTGTCCCGAATACACTCTAGGAACTCATTTTCCAGGCTACCTTGGTCAAGTTGATTTGCCCAATCTTGTGTAGATTAAAGTCACGCATTACTATTGCTACCTTTTTTACATGCCCCATTTATTTCTTTCTGTATATTCTGTCCTATTGTGTAACTGCTTTTGGGGGTTGGTGGGGGGTGGTGGTGCTTATAAACTACTCCCACAAGTGACCCCTCACCTTTCTTATTTCTTATCTCTACCCAAATGGAACATAAAAAATCACATGGCAGTATTTGAGGAAGAACGGGGAATTCTTGCTGTTCTCCTGCCTAATACCTACCCCTTCACCAACATCTTGAAAATAGATAACGTGGTTATTTTCCACATTGTTATTTGTGGAACCTTGCTGTGCACCAAATGATTGGAGTGACTCCCCTTCACAAAGCAGTGCATTTGCTATAAGACACTTTGAGATGCTTTGATGTCATGGAAGTTGCTGTAGAAATGTAAGTCCCTCCTTTTACCAGCACAATGTAAGGATGTGTGGGAGAATCTTAGGCATGACCTGGTTCCGTCACTTGGCAGAGATCCCACGATTGGCTCAAGCATGAGCTATTCTGTAGATGCAGAGTTAGGAGGCATCCGTGTATGAAGAACACATGGAATCTCTTTGCACTGACCCTGAACTGCAGTGTAAGCTGACTGATAAAATGTGACAGGTAGCCCTGGGACTTCAGCCTGTGGTGTTTGGGTGTCAGGAGTCAACTGCTCGAGTTACTGAGCCTCTTGCTGGGATTTCAAAACTTAAATCCCTGGATTTAGCAATAAGTCCATTTTCCCATCTCAACCATGTCAATCGTAAGATGATTTTCTATTTTCCCACAGCAAGACTCTTTCTTCACAAGTTAACCCTTAAAGTGCCTGATTTGAGTGGTGCTAGCCTTGCTGCCTTGGGCAAGAACTGGTTTCAGACACTCCACTTCAATGTATTTGATGAATAAGGCACTGTAACTCATCCAGCACTGGCATTGACCTGTACTGGAACTCATTGAACACTAGCATTGACCCCATACTGGGACCAATCGAGCATTGGCATTGACCCTGTACTGGAATTCATTCGACATTGCCCTTGACCCTGCACTGGAACATATCCAGCATTGGCATTGACCCTGCGCTAGAACTTATCTAGCACTGGCATTGACCCTGCACTTGAACTAATCCAGCACTGACATTGCCCATGCACTGGAACTAATCCAGCACTGACATTGCCCATGCACTGGAACTAATCCAGCACTGGCATTGCCCCTGCACTAGTACTTACCCAACACTGGCATTGACCATGTATTGGAAATAATCCAGCACTGGCATTGACCCTGTACTGAAACACATCCAAAACTGACATTGGCCCTACATTGAATCTGACCCTGCACTGGCATTTGACAGATGGGATAGAGTCTTTTTACTATGAAGATAACAAAATTGACACCAAGCTTCAGCAACATGTCTCTCTTTTCAATAATCTCTTTTTCATATAGCTTTCAGTATCTTGCCTACCACATTAAGCTGACTAAACTGGAGTTCTCAGGTTTTATTCTCTCTGTTTCTATCTATAGCAACATTAGTTGTCCACCAGTCCTCTGGCCCTACTCCCTCTTCTAAGGAGTTTTTTTTAATATATAAACTAGTGTCTCTACTGTCCCCTTAGTTTTTGTGGGTGCAAGCCATCGAGTGGAAAATCGCCTTTGGACCTCTTTTGGTATTGCTAGTTTATCATTTCTATCCCAAGTGTATTCACACAAGTAACAGGTCATCCTCCAGTCATGTGTCCATTTCCTTATCTTCTTTAGTAAAAACTAAAGTCAAATAGTTATTCAACACTTTGCCATTTCTCTTTCATTCCCTTTGAGTATATCTTGAACATCCTTTAGCTGCCCTATCCCTACTTTAACTTCCCTTAATCTTTCATCAACTTGAACTCTACTGGGCTACCTTCTTAAATTTCACTTTGTTTCAACCTGTGCTGTTCCTGTCCTGGGAGTGTTTGATGGGCAGTTTAGAGGGAGCTTTACTCTATAACTAATCCCGTGCAGAGCCTATCCTGGGAGTGGTTGATGGGGACAATGTAGAAGGGGCTTTGCTCTATATCGAACTCTGTGCTCTATCTTCCCCAGGAGTGTTTGATAGAGGCAATGTAGAGGGAGCTTTACTCTGTATCTAACCCCATGCTGTACCTGTCCTGGGTGTGTTTGATGGGGACAGTGTAGAGGGTGTTTTACTCTGTATCTAACCCTGTGCTGTACATGCCCCGGGAGTGTTTGATGGGGACATGTAGAGGGAGCTTTACTCTGTATCTAACCCCGTGCTGTACCTGTCCTGGGAGTGTTTGAGGGGGACAGTGTAGATCTATATCTAATCCATGCTTTACCTGAAAAGTGTTCCACTCTCCCAGCAATGGCATTCTTGATGGTTATTTGTGACATCAGGCAAAAGTGGAAAACTTGTGACATCAGGCTCCTCTCCTATTTACTACAGAGGAATCTAAAATCAGGAGTAGTTTAACAGGAGAGTGAAGTTTTACATTTTCTTGCAATGTTCAAATTACTCCCTTCATCTTGTTGGACAGAAAAAGCTCATCAGCTTGATTGTTCTAATATTCCTTACAAATCATAATATATTTTTCACAAAAATTATGAGTCTGTGGGCTTCATTGTAAAATAGTGCTTTATTAAAATAATTTTAATCTTTACAAACTGTAGGTGTTATTAAAAAGGAAATTATGTTCAATAATTAAGAACTTACATTACACAATCAGGATATCAAGATTCAAGTTAGAACAGAAATCTCTGCCACTGAATGGTGTGTCAGTCAAAGACTCTGTATGACCCACCAGACCACAGCAAGAACAACTCAGAGACCCCAGCCAACCCTGGGTATCTGTCTTGGATTCCCAGGCTGTCCGACTATTGGTTTCTCTCTCTCGTTCCCATAGTGTCTCCCTGGGATTTCCATGGTATCTGACTAGAATTTCTAGGGTGTCTGGGGTTTCCAGACGCATGGAGAAACAGAAGTGGGGTGTTACTGAGATCCAGTCAAGTGTGAAAGGGTTAATAATCCCCTTAAATAACCTGGAACTTTAACAAACTTTAAGCCTAAATTGGACTGGTTTGGCGCAGTGATGGCGGTTATCTTGAATACGTTGATGCCAGAACTATTGCCAACACCACCCAAGCCAGGCAGCCAGTGCTGGCTGCCATTTCCTCATGTAGTATGGGTTCAGTAGCTGAGTTACCCATCTCAGTTACATCACCCTCTATAGACAGACAAAGAGTAGCACCAACCTGGATTTAGAAGCAGGTTTAGACTTATACCCATGGCCTGGAAGGCACCTTTAAGCTGGAGTGAATGAAAAGACAGTTGGAGATCCTGACAGTGGCCCTACACTGACCTGAACAATTTATCCTCCAGCAAAGCTTCATTGTGGACACCTCAATGTCAGCTAATCAGAGGCTGCCTGTGGGTTGGAGATTGAGTATCATGTCTCTCCTTAAACAGAGCACTGGCAACAGCCAGAGCCCCTCCTTGCAGGAAACGGACAAAATTATCTCCCACCAATGGGCCAAGAGCATAGAGCCCCCGCTCCTGTACACACTCATACGTGTAGCAGTCCACGTCTAGAGGATTATGTTTGCTATTAACTGGGAGCTCCATTTTGGCTGCTAATGACCTTCCCTGATTGGGCAGAAATGTCAAGTTGGGTTTTGTGCCAATCAGGATTAAAGCCATGGAGATGTTGAATGTCTTTCTTTCTCCTGAGGTCAGGTCCTGAATGATGCACTTCCTGTTGGGGGTTAGACACAGCACTTGGTGTTTGGGGAGACTGAGGTATCCGTCATAGGGCCCCGAAGTGGTGCAAGACTGCTGGGTCATCATCTGGTGAACTTTGTGATACTCTGGGTACATCACTTTGGGAAGCTGGTTGAAGATCAAGCCTGGGTCATTGACCCCTCTACGAAAGACATGGATCACTGAAGCATTGCTATGGTGAGCACCGATGACAGCATCTGCTGCAGTCAGGCCACCCCCTACAATCAGAATTGGGTCAAAGTTCACCCTTCTCTCTTGGTCCTTGAGGATTTTTTCTAGTTCTGATGTTGTGTGGTAAACAAATGGAAGGTCTTCACCATCGATTCCAAGCCAAGTAGGGCTGTCATATGTCCCGGTTGCAAGTACAACCTTCTCTGCATAGACACAGAAAGCCTTATCTGACCCATCCTTTATTTTGCTGTAACCATTCACCTCAAACAGGCTTTTGTGGGGGGATTGGAGAGAGGTATGTGC
This sequence comes from Carcharodon carcharias, assembly GCF_017639515.1. Classification (NCBI taxonomy): domain Eukaryota; kingdom Metazoa; phylum Chordata; class Chondrichthyes; order Lamniformes; family Lamnidae; genus Carcharodon; species Carcharodon carcharias. Next base: position 104,850,211 of record NC_054473.1, on the reverse strand, counting down.
TCCTGCTATATTGTCTATGGTCATCTGTTCTTGGTTTTCCTCACTGGTACTTGGACTGACCCTTCTCACTGAAGTCACGATAGTGCCACACACAAAATTCTCCCGCAGCCCCTTGGCTTTGGCGTAATGCTGGTAATAATGGGCAACATCTGCTGTCATTGCCCTGTCATTCCGCAGGCACCTGTAAGGCAATTCCAAGCACTGTCAGAGACGGAATGAGAGAGGGAAAATACAAAGCACTGACCATTTGGTCTAGGAAGGCAAAAAGCTTCTTGAAGCCAGTGATCTCAGTGTACGAGGACAATGCTGTCTAACAGCTTGGACCAGCTAAGCACACAACAGAGACAACAGTGTCTCCCAACTGGCGCTATACAACTTGTGTCTGAGTCAGTACTCAGAGGGGGAGACGGTGCATAGTGGAAATGTCACTGGCCTTGAAATCCAGAGACCCAGCTAATGATCAGGGGACACCACAGCAGCTAAATCAGTTAATAAATCTGGAATATAAAGCTAGTGTCAGTAATGGTGACTGAATTCGGTTAATAAATCTGGAATATAAAGCCAGTTTCAGTAATGGTGACCATGAAACCATGACTGATTGTTGTAAAAATCCATCTGGTTCACTAATGTCTTTTAGGGAAGGAAATCTGCCATCCTTACCTGGTCTGGCCTGCATGTGACACCAGACCCACAATAAAATGGTTGACGTTTAACTGCCCTCTGAAATGGCCTAGCAAGCCACATAGTTCAAGGGCAATTAGGGATGGCGCACATCTCATGAAAGAATAAGGAAAAGCAAGTGCTAGATACATCTTTCAACCCAATCCCAGGTATTCATTAATTATAATCTGTATATAGATCATCTAAACCCCTCAGTTCATTTGCTGTTTTGGAAACATTCCCACTCTTTGATATTCCATATGTCATTCCTATTCAGATGGAATCCAACTGATTGCCTTCCCTTATTTGGATTTGTTGGAACTGACCCTATTGTTCAGTGCCTGGATTTATGCAGTGACCTCTAACTCCAGAGATTATGCTTGTGAACAGGATAATGTGGCCTGTGTTGTTAAGATTTCAACATTGCAGAGATGGTAGGCCATAGCCTGGTAATGAAGAATGGAATATTTCTAACAGGGTTCATTGCTTTCCAGGGAGGATGTGGTTTATTGATTGATGATAGAGTCTAGCCTCCCCCGATCGTTCTGCAACATTCGGCAATGAACTTTGGCAAAGATTTATTTTATTATACATTCCCAGGTTGTGGGCGTCACTGACAAAGTTGACATTGTCCATCCCTAGTTATCCTGAGGAGGTGGGCCTTTCTGCATTTCAAACAACCACATGGCTTCCGGGCCACTTCAGAGGACAAGTTCAGGCACAAACTGATTGATGTGGGACCAGGGCCCTGCTGAAAGCAGACTGGGGAGAGATCTCACTGAACCAGCTGGGTTTTTATGACAATTCTGTTACAGAGCCCAGCTTTTTTATTTAAAGAATTCAAATTTCCAAGCTGCCATGGTGGGATTTGAACTCCCTTTCTCTGGATTATGTGCCTAGTACCATAATCACTACACTGTCATTCCCCTCAAATTACCTTTGAGGGGGTTGGAAGAATTACCTCTGGATGCTTGATTTCTGCAATTCAGTGTGTGTCCAATTTTCAGAACATTAGAGTTAATTTTCACTCTGTTGCTGGGTGTGAGATGGGCGTAGTGAATTGGTTACCTATATTACATCTCATCCAATTATCCTTTCCATTCCAGTTTCCACCTTGAAGTAAAATTAATATTCATCCCATTGATATGTCTATGTGAGCTCCCCAAGTGCTCAGCTGTTAAACTTACTGACCAGGGTGTGCAGTAGCACATTAACACACGGGCTTATGCGACCCATGCTCAGGGAGCCCGACCAATCATAGAACAGCTATAGCAGGTGAGGAGCCATGTCCATCAAGCTGCTGACCTCTCACACCTCGAGGAGCTCACATTCCCAACCCATTGGCAGGAGAAGCTGCCAATTAAGGCCTGTGAGACCCAACACTGGGCTGCAGCCCAGCCTTCTCCATTTTAGTGGGGGGAGGGAGTGGATGGGCTTTGTGGGGATGGGGAGAGGCTGTGAATGTTATTGGTGCTCAGAACTCAAGAATTCTTCACTGAATATTGCTGAGAAAAGATATTTTGTTGAAGCTTTTTGTCTTCCACTCATCAGGACACTCTCAAGAAGCAACAACTTTATAGTGTATGAGAAGAGAGTGCTGACTGGCAAGTGGACTCTGATTGATAGAGGCATTGGGGTCGCAATGAGGAACAGCATGAGGCAGACCAGAACAAGTTCCAGGCTAGATCACTGGTGCTAGAAGGCGAGTGGAAGCCCTACAATTAGCCAAGATTGCTCCTCTCCTACAAATTTCTATCCAGGCTGTAGAACCGTTTGGTGAAGTACTGACATACTGTAGATCAGCAGGGAGTCCATTTATTCAGAAGAAGTGAGGACAAAATTGGACAAATATTGTGTGCACATGCTGTTGTTATAAACATATAGCAACTTTTACCTTCTCTTGACTCTCATCCAGTCTCTGAAGGGGAGATCAGGCAGCTCCATCCAGTCACCAAGGCTGAGGGTGAACATGGATCCCTCAATAGACTGTCATGGGGACAAGAACAATGAAAGGTCAGTCCTGAATGCCAGCTGTGGTTTTGCTAGATGAAAGTAAAGCCACTTTACGAGCAGTCTGTTCATGCTGTGTGGAGTTACCGAATACATGGCCCGTTAAACATCCCCAGTGACCCAATCAGTCTATATGATACAGTCCATGGGCAGGATATTAAGGCCGCTCCATGGTGGGACCCACCACGGAGATTGTGGTGTCCCAGCCAAAGTTCCATTGACGTCCGTTGGGGCTGGATGAGCCCGGCAGTGGGTGGAGCCAGAAAATTCCAGCCCATGTATTTTAATTTCAGCCTGAGGTAGTGAAACAAAATCCATGAGGTTAAAGGAGTTGTAGAGTAAAGGAACATATTTAACCTCAGTGGATTGGATGAAATAAATTGGGTCCAACCCAGCTCGTGCTGAGTGCAGAGGCAGGCGTTTGTCATTTGGCTCTTACACAGACGCTGCACTGAAAAAAGCAAGAGTTATCACCCCAAAGGCTTTCTCCATTCTCTGGTTAAACCTCATTCAAAGAGTCATTTGTCCTGAAGTTGGCATTTTATGATGTCACAGGCGAAGAAGTTCTATGAAAATTGGTAGTTACAAAGCAAGCAATTTTAATAATAATGCGCAGCTAGAATATGTACATAGCACCTCTAACATGACAACATGTTCCAAAGTGCTTCACAGGAACATTATCAAGCAAAATTTGACCCTGAGCCAAATAAGGAGATATTAGGAGAGTTGACCAAAGCCTTGGTCAAAGAAGTCGGTTTAAGGAGCATTTTAAAGGAGGAAAGAGAGAGGTAGAAATGTTCAGGAAGTGAATTCCAGAGTCTAGGACTAAGGCAGTTGAAGACACATTTACCAATATGACCTGCAAGAGGCCAGATTTTGAGGAGTGCAGAGATCTCAGAGGGTTGTAGGGCTGGAGGAGGTTGCAGAGATAGGGAGAGATGAGGCCACGGAGGGAATTGAAAACAAGGATGAGAATTTTAGAATCGAGGTGCTGCACCCACTGTCCAAGCACGCCTTTCTTCATCCTCCCAACTCTACTTCTTTCTGTGATTGTCTCTGAAAAAAAACCCTCTCCCAATTCACTTAAAAAGGCATTTTCAAAATCTCAAATGCCTTTGCTCATTGGATCACTATGACATTTTTGTAGCTACTGATTTAATCAAACATACCTTCGACTCTACCTTTGATACCATTGTCCTCATTAAAATCACCTTCTTAATCTCGTTGTTTGCTTGGTACAGCCCTCATCTCCACTTACTTAAGGCCAAAGGATGCAGACTTCAATGGATATGGCTGACAATTAGTTTAGGTATTTGCTGCCAATCTGGATAGACCACATAAACCAGGTCCTGCTCTTGTCTGAGAAAACTGTTTAGTCTTCCAAGATCACCCTAGAATGCAAAGATAAGTTCTGACCTATTTTCTCTACTGCAAACTGTCCCCTCTCTCCTCTGCCCTCATTTCCAACAATAAATGTGAGGACCTCATGGATTTCATTGTCACAAAGAGCAAAATAATCTGATCAGCAGTCTCTGCCACTTCTTTCCCTTTCCTTAGGCCAGCAGGCCAAACTTTGCATAAAGGCATGCCTGCCTGAACCCTGAACCCACATCGTTCTCTAGTTTCTCTCTCTTCATGTCCTGTTCGAGCTCATCAAGTCCATGAGGCCCACCTCCTGCTCCCTCAACCCCATGCCCACTAAACTGCTGAACCCCAACTGGTTTACATTAGCCAATAATGTTAACAGTTCTCCACCTTCAGGTACTGCCCCCCTCTCCTTCAAATTTTCCACTATTACCCATCTCCTCAAATAAACAACCCTGGAACTTGTGTCGTTGCAAACTAACATTCCATCAGCAACTTCCCTGTTATGTCCCTTTCCAATGCTGTCACTTCCCAAATCCGTTCCCATCTTTTCTGGAATTCCAGTTTTGATTCTCTCTAATCAGGTTTTGCACCCCTGTCACGGTACCAAAACAGCTATTATCAAAGTCACAATCACAGTCTGCACCTTTGACACAGTTGACCACGCCATTGTCCTCCAGCCCCTCTCCACTGTTGTCCAGCTGGTGGGACTGTTCTCACCTGGTTCCATTCTTATTTATCAAATCACAGCCAGCGAATGATTTACAATGGCTTCTCTTCCAGCTCCCTCACCATTACCTCCTTTGCCCCCCAAAGATCATTCATTGGCCCCCCTCCTATTTCTCATCGAGATGCTGCCCCTCGGCAACATTATCCAAAAGCATAATGTTAGTCCCCACATGTACGCTGCCACACCCAGCTACACTGCTTGTCCAACATCCAGTACTGGATGAACAGAAATTTCTCCCTACTAAATATTGGGAAGATCATTGTCTTTGGCTGATACACACACACGCATGTCAGACACACACACCCAGACATACAAACCCAGACACACATACGCACACACATACGCACACACACGCGCGCACACACACACGCGCGCACACACATGTGCACAGACATCCAGACACACACGCGCACACACACACACACACATACATACACATGCACAAAAAAACAGTAATTGATTCTTAATTCATATATCTCTCTTCTGGATCACTGATTAACTTTGATATCAGTACTAACTTGGCTCCACAGTTATCATTCTCCCTGAGTCACATGGTTGTGTGTTCAAAGTTCGAATCTGGAACTTGAGGACATTACCTTGGCTGACATTCAGTCCAGTATTGAGCGAATGCTGCACTGCCAGCGGTGAGGGGGGGAATTTTAACCCCTGATTAGCAGGAGAGTGTGAGGGGGGTAAACATTCCAAAAATCTGAAACCCGATTGCAAAGCCACTGCAAACATTTGTACCTCTTGTTTAAAATGAGGAAGGTCAGTTATTTCGATATGGTAACGAGGCTCCTTGCCTCAGATTTTAGCAGCTCTCTGGATTTAATGGCTGCGGGACAAGTTATCCAGGCCTTGGGAATCCTGGCAGCTGAAGGCAGGGAGGAGCGGAAGATCCAATGGAGTTTGTGGGCAGGAGGAGCAGACGAGCTTTCCCCAGGGATCAAAGTAACCAGCTCCCCTCCCCGCGATCAGCCTCCCTCTGACCCACAATCTCTCCCCACCATCACACTCACGATGTGAAGCCCTCACCCCATGATGTCTCACACCGCCTTGCTCAGCCATCCCCGCACCCACCCCACCCCCTCACCGCTGCCGCCTGCTCCCTCCCTCCCTCCTCTCCTCTCCAGCGTGCAGCTCCTTCCTGCTGACAGCCAGTCACCTTCTGCCTCATCTTCTCCTTCTTCCCCTTCTCAATCTGACTGGATTCCAGTCGGGAAACACTGAATATTTCACATGAACTGTTTTCAGGGTATCTGAACTACAGTTGGAGATGTGGAAGAATGGATGGACTTGGGCCTAGGTTCACCAGACATGAAAGGCAGCGCCTCAGATTGATCAGGTTGTAAAAGATTCCACTAGAATGCTAGGTTTTAACACAAGATGTATAGTAATTAAAATCTAACTGGTAAGCTGAGCCTATGTAAACCATACTCAGAGCTTGTTTATATTGCTGTGTGCAGTGTCAGGCTTCACACTATAGGAAACATACTGAGGCTCCATAAGGCACAATGTAGATTCACTAGGATGCTGCCTGGAATGAAGAAATAAAAGTAACAAGAAAATATTGGGTCTTTTTTTGGTTTAACCAACCCAGATTATGGGGCGATATAGTAAACGTTTTTAAAATTATGAAAGGGTCACAGGAACAGAAGTAGGCCATGCAGCCTGTCGAGCCTGTTGCGCCATTCATGGCTGATCATCTACCTCTATGCCGTTTTTCCCCACTATCCCCATATCCCTTGATGGAATTAGTCTCCAGAAATCTATTGATTTTTGTCTTGAACATACTCAACGACTGAGCTTCCACAGCCTTCTGGGGTAGAGAATTCCAAAGTTTCACCACTCTCTGAGTGAAGACATTCCTCCTCATCTCAGTCTTAAATGGCCTGAGACTGTGTCCCCTGGTTCTAGACTCACCAGCCAGGAGAAACATCTTATCCACCTCTACCCTGTCACACCCTGTAAGAATTTTGTAAGGTTCAATGAGATCACCTCTCATCCTTCAAAACTCTACAGAATACAGGCCCAGTTTCCTCAATCTCTCCTCACAAGACAATCCCACCATCCCAGGGATTAGTCTGGTGAACCCCTGTTGCATTTGGGGTGAGGTAAGGATAGAAGCAGATTGCTTCCAATGTTATAGGTACAAAGTGAAAGAGATTTATAACAGAGGATAGGAGGCAGTTCTTTACACGCAGAGATGTGGCACTGTACAATTCACTGCCAGGATTACTGGTTGAAGCAGAAACTATCCAAGATATGAATAGATACATGAAAGAAGGAAAAGATGATAAAAGGATCTGAGAACAGGCTGGGTAACATGATTGGGGTCTTTTCTCACATGGAAAGTTGGAACTGACATGGTCTGTTTGGGCCGCATGTCCTGTCTCCATACTGTGATTTTACATATTCCTGTAAGGGCTGTGGTCAGGTGTTATATAAATACAAGCCTATCCCACCAGTACAAATACAGGCACATGGACAAAGAGGTATGGTAAGCAACATCCTTGTGAATTGGCTTTAGAAATATTTTCACACTTACATGCCAAGCCCCTCCCAGTGGTCCCTTGCCCAGAACCAGATGAGGAATGTAATGGTTAGGTTCTCGCCTCCAGCTTAGCACCGAGTCCATGGATACCCCGAAATCAGCATGAGGGCGCAGGAGGGAATCAAAGAGAACGGCGACTGGATTGTGGGAACGGCCTTCCAGCCCTTCAGACAGGAACTCCAAATCCTAGGGTAGATGAAGAAAGGGTGTAAGGAATATCCATGGATCAATGTATAATGGAAAGGCTGCAAACCATCTATATCTCTAACCCCTTCGATAGGGAGTCCAGTGGGCAACTGGTTCTCCAACACCAACTCTCTAACCTTTTCATCCTAATCTCTCTTGTCTCGTCCTTTATCAACACTAAAATCAGTGTTGTTCTGAAGTCCTCCTCTCATTTCAGCTAAGCACCAATATGTGAGCCCAGACACTCCTCTCTACTCTGTGAAACCGAGATTCTCTGGGCTGTATCCAACTTAAATTCATTTCAGTCCATTCCTCAACACTGTATACTCTTCATGTGTCTCAACGTTTTCCTCCCCTGACAGTGTTTAAATCCTAACATTGAGGTCAACTAAATGTTCCTTCATGTTTTGCTTTCTCTTCTCCTTGACTCCTGGTCAGTGTGGTGTGGCCTTGCTCCATAAACCCTTGTCCTCAGTTACTGAATAACTAAAAATGCAACCCAATAGAAGGACAACTCACAATCCTTGTATGGGAGGCCGGATGGCTCAGGGATAAGTGCACCACAAGGCCCCAGCTTTGATTTCTTGGGTCCAATGAATTAGCGAACCTGAGATGCGTAACTTTCAAACGAATGCTATGATTGACAACCATGGCCCCACATCCATGACCCAGTTCCTGTTGGAAACAGAATGTGACCATTGGCTGATGACAGATTCGACTGTGATGGCCCCCAGGGTTGAACAACTACTGACATTCACAGCTTGATCCCGTGCATGGTAAATGATTGCTTGGACTTGGTGCTGTGGGACTGGACACATCAAGAGTCAATACTTTAAGGAGAGGAAGGGGGGAAACTGGAGAAGGGGGGAAAAGGGGGGAAGGGGAGAAACCTGGCTCCCAACATTCAGCTTCCAGGAGGCCGAGGATGGGTCCAAGTGAATTGGAAAGATATTGGTGCAGTGACAATGATCACAGTTCAGAAAAATTAGCAAAAATGGGGAATGGAGTGTCATATTTATGTTACTGGGCTAGTAATCCAGAGACTGAGAGTTCAAACTCCACCATGGTAACTGAAGAATTTGAACTCAGTTTAAAGAATCTGAAAAAAACCCACTGCGATCAGTAAAGGTGACCAGGAAACTGTCAGATTCTCATAAAAACCCAGCTGGCTCACTAATGTCCTTTAGGGAAGGAAAGCTGCCATCCTTAACTGGTCTGGTCTATATGTGACTCCAGTCCCAATGTGGTTGACTCTGAACTTCCCTCTGAAGTGCTGGACAGACACTCAGTTGTGTGAAATCCCTTGAGAAGAATTTATCAGCTTCTCTGGGCAGCTTTCTAGTGATACCCACATTATGGAAATGAGAAAAGAGATATGGTATGACTCACACCACCCCTTACCCCCTCACAGTGGGAGGCTTTCAAGGAAGAGGTAGTTTGGTGACAGACTAAATAAATTCTCATAAGGGGTAAAGGAAGTGCATCAAAAGCTAGAGCTCCCTGGATGAATAAATGTTTAGATATTAAAGTACAACAGAAAAAGGAAGCTTATCGCTCTACCTGAACAGGTGGCGGAAGCTGATTCTAGAAATAATATTAAGAGGGAGTTGGACAGGTTGTTAAGAATGAGGAACTCACAGGGTTATAAATAAAAAGTGGGCATGTGATGCCAAGCATGCCTCGTCCTTTCAAAGAGCCAGCACAGGCTCGATGAACATATGCACTCCTGTATTATAGGTCTCTCTCGGAACAAACTAGCAGGACTAGGCCATTTAGCCATAAAAACAAAAAACTGCGGATGCTGGAAATCCAAAATAAAAACAGAAACAGAAATACCTGGAAAAACTCAGCAGGTCTGGCAGCATCGGCGGAGAAGAGTACAGTTGATGTTTTGAGTCCTCATGACCTTCAGTTCTGTTGAAGGGTCATGAGGACTTGAAACGTCAGCTGTACTCTTCTCCGCCGGTGCTGCCAGACCTGCTGAGTTTTTCCAGATATTTCTGTTTCTGTTTTTGTTTTGGCCACTTAGCCCATTGAGCCAGATCCACCATTTAATGAGATCATGGCCAAGTTCATGTCATATTGGGCCTTTCGCCAATCCCTTAGTAACACCTTTGGTTAACAAAAATCTACAAGTCTCAGTTTTAAAATTAGAAATTAGTCTATCATCAATTACCATTTGTGGAAGAGAGTTCCAAACTTCTACCATCCTTTGTGTTTAGCTGGACACCTAAGGTCTCTTTGGACCTCCAATGTTTCAAGCTTTTCACCATTTCGAAAGTACCCTGTTCTATCTAACATTTTCTGACTTTTTTTTATTGTTTGTTGGGGATTTTTATTCATTCACAGGTTGTGGGCTTCCCTGGCTGTGTCAGTATTTATTGCCCTAGTTGCCCTTGAGAAGGTGGTGATGAGCTGCCTTCTTGAACCACTGCAGTGAAAACAAGTTGCCATAGTTTTACCGATTAACCTATCAATACCTCTTTGTAATATTACACTTCCATTGACACTGCATACAACCCTTGTGCCATTGCTAAATATAGGTATGGGGCTTTCTATCCCACCACCTCATTCTTCAGTAAAGATGGTGATTGGTTGAGGCTCCAACAGAGATCCTTGCAGGACACCACTAGTCACATTCTGTCCATTTGAGTACCTGCACATCATTCCCACTCTTAAATTCAATGAATGTCAGGTTCAACATACAGTCAGGAATCAAGACAAGAGAGAAAGATTGTGAGACTGTTGTATGGTGGCTGAGTTGCTACTATTGTTGATGGTGCTGATCCGCATACGTTTCTTGGATGGAAATTTTAAGTTTACTTACAACATTCACAGCAGCAACTATACATATGCTTTCAATTCAAACTCTATCTCTACGCTGACTCCTGAGGTAGCCCGCATTACTCTCCTCTTGGTTACTACAGATCCTGTGATCTTCCTTAACAAGTGTTATTCTTAAAGGTACAATACACACTAAATAAAACCATAATTACTACAGAGAATTCCTGATATTTGCTCTGCAACTCCTCAGATCCGCTTCTTGCTACCTTTTCAATGATGGATATTCCCATGTTCTCCTCCAATTTCCGTTGAAGGATAGGATTAGGATGGATTGAAGATTCCTTGAAGTAAGGCCGATATCCAGACAGGAAGTAGGATAGACAAATGGCTGAGGGTCCATTCCCTGTTTGAAAACAAAAATTGTTGTGGGCTCACTCTGCCATTTTAAACTTTATGATTCCACAATAGGAAATAGATTGAGATTGTTAATTCTTTTGGTTGAAGTGTGCAAAACAAAACAAATTCCATACATTCCACACCAAAAATTGTTCATTAAATAGTGACACCATACAAGGTGGGGTGGTTAATGGGCAGGGTGGTTTTGTAAAATGTGTGGATCTTCCTGTGCACTCATCACACCATCCAGGACAAAGCAGCCCGCTTGATTGGCACCCCTTCCACAAACCTTCACTCCGTCCACCACGAAACACAGCAGCAGCAGTGTGTACCATCTATAAGACACGCTGCTGGAACTCACTAAGGCACCTGAGACAGCACCTTCCAAACCTCAATCTCTACCACCTGAAAGGACAAAGGCTGCAGATAGATGGGAACACCACCATCTGGAAAATCCCCTCCAAGCCTCTCACCATCCTGGCGCAGAAATATATCACCATTCCTTCACTGTCGCTGGGTCAAAATCCTGGAATTTCCTCCCTAATGGCACTGTGGGTATATCTACACCACAGGGACTGCAGCGGTTCAAGAAGGCAACTGGGGATGTGTAATTATTGGGTTTTCTCGTGATGCCCACATCTTGAGAATGATTTGAAATGGAAGGTTTTTCCTGAATCCACAACTCTGTTTAACTATTTGGTCTCACTTGGATCTGAGTGGATGTCATTAACGGAAATGCACTGAACTGGTTCTGAGCTGGATTAGATTCTGTCACTGACTGGACTGAATTAAACTAGACATTGGAGGAAGGACCAGGGTCACCTGAGTGATTATTGGATTGAAATGGAAATGCCAGAGAAAGGAATCAAATGGAAGCTCCTTTAGAGTGGTATCCTGGGTGGAAGGCCAAAGGAACATGAAGACAGATCGCCATTTTAACAGCTGAGCCTCAGGATCAATCCAGCCAATAAAACAGGCATCCAGGGGCAGCTCAGCAGATTCCACCAGCACAGCTCCGCAGAAGAGTTATATTGGATTCAGAGCATTCATCCTGTTCCTCTCTCCACAGATGCTGCCAGACTGGCTGAATTTTACTGTTCCTATTCCATCGGGCACATTATCAGCCAAACTGGAGCCTGCCTGGCTGCCAGTCACATCACTCCTGAGGCACAAAAAGGAGTCAGGGAGTGAGGAGGGTGAGGGTACTGGCAGTGTGGGTGAGGGGAGGGTGAGGGTACTAGAAGTGAGGGGGGAAGGTGCGGGTACTGGCAGCGAGGGGGGAGGTTGAGGGTACTGGCAGTAAGGGAGAGAAGAGGGTGAGGGTTCTGGCAGTGAGGGGAGGGGAGGGTGAATGTACTGGCAGTCAGGGAGAGGGGAGGGTGAGGGTACAGGCAGTGAGGGGAGGGGTGAGTTAGGGTACAATCGGTGAGGGAGAGGGGAGGGTGAGGGTACTGACAGTGAGGGGAGGGGAGGGTGAATGTACTGGCAGTGAGGGGAGGGGAGGATGAGGTTACAGGCAGTGAGAGAAGGGGAGGGTGAGTGTACTGGCAGTGAGGGGAGGGGAGGATGAGGGTACAGGCAGTGAGGGGAGGGTGAGTGCACTGGCAGTGAGGGGAGGGTGAACGTGAGGGTGCACTCAGTGAAGGAGGGGGAGGGTGAGGGTACCAGCAGTGAGGGGAGGGGTGAGTTAGGGTACAATCGGTGAGGGAGAGGGGAGGGTGAGGGTACTGACAGTGAGGGAGACAGGAGGGAGAGGGTACTATCAGTGAGGGAGAGGGGAGGGTGAGGGTACTGACAGTGAGGAAGACAGGAGGGAGATGTTACTGTCAGTAAGGGAGAGAGGAGGGAGCGTGTATTGTCAGTGAGGGAGAGAGAATGGCGAGGGTACTAGCAGTGAGTGGGTGAGGAACATGAGGGTACTGACAGTGAGGGGAGGGGACGGTGAGTTTTCTGGAATTGAGGGAGAGGGGAGGGTGAGGGAACGCTCAGTGAGGGAGGCAGGAGGGTGAGTGTACTGGTAGTGAGGGGAGGGTGAATGTGAGGGTACTTTCAGTGAGGGAGGGGGAGTGTGAGGGTACTGGCAGTGAAGGGAGGGGAGACTGAGGTTACTGACAGTGAGGGAGAGGGGAGGGTGAGGGTACTATCAGTGAGGGGGGAGAGGGGAGGGTGTGGGTACCATCAGTGAGGGAGGGAGAGGGGAGGGTGAAGTTACTGGCATATGGGAGAGGGGAGTGGGCGAGGTGAGAAGTGGGGTTGTGAGAGGGAGGGCTATGGAAGTAGGAGAGGGTGGGTGGACACTGTGAGTGAGGGAGGAGGAATGAGGAATGGTAGTGAAAGAGGAAGCAAGAGGGGAGAAGGAGGGCAGAGGGTTACATCGGATACAAGGCACAGAAATAAGCCATTTGGCCCAACCAGTCTATACTGGTGGACTGCTCCATTCGAGCCTGTTCCCATCTTTCCTCGTCTGAATTTACCATCATAACCCTCTAGTCCCATCTGCCTCTTGTCCTTATTCAGCTTTCCCTTAAATCTATCCATCGGATTCACTTCAACCACTCCTCGTGGTTGAGAAATCCACATTCTCACTTCTCTCTGGGTGAAGTTTCTTCTGAATTCACCACTGAATTTCTTGATAACATTTCTTGTGAGGGAATGTTATGGGTATGATGGTGGAGGGTGGAGGGAGGAGAGAGGAGGAAGGGCACCTACAGGGACGGAGGATAGGTGAGAGGAGTGAGGGAGGGGACAGGCGAGAGGAGAAAAATGTAACAAGGGAAGGGGAGAAGGAGGGCACTGAGGGAGGAGGAGGAGGGGTGAGGGAGGACCTTGAGTGAGGAGAAGAGGGAGTGAAGGCAGTGAGGGGGGAGGGGAGAGGGCAGGGTGATGGTAGTAAGGAGGCAGAGGAGGCGAAGGGGAGCTCTGGGTTGCAGTCGGCCACTCCGCCTCCTTCTGGCCCCTCCTTTTATGGGGCCTCCTCCTCAGCTTCGACCTGTGAGACCCAGCAGAGTATCCAGATGGTGGTTCCCTCTCAGTGGTTGGAGCCTGAGTCATGCAAAAAATCCATGAGGCTTCTGTTGAATCAGGCTTACCTCAGCTGCTGAAGAAAACAGCGATGGGAAAATAGCCCCCGGACAGGAGCTGAGCGGTGAGGTTGTGCAGCACAGAGGGAGTTAAAATCCCCACACAGGTTCCAAAGGGTTTAAAGTTCAAAGCCAGCTGGGGTGACAATTAATTTTTATTGATCATTCATCCTCGTGATGAGGGCGTCACTGGTAAGACCAACATTTATTATCCATTTGTTGTTTATTTACTTACGCTGACTGAGTATCTTGCTGATTAGATTTAGATTCCTAGAATTATACAACAAAAACTTGGATTCAAATAGCACTTTTAACATAATAAAATGGCTCAGGGTGCTCGATAAGAATGTAGTCAGACAAAATTTAACACTGAACCACGTGAGATATCTGGGCAGATGAACACAAGCATGTTAGAGAGGTGGATAATTTTTAGGGCTGAATTGCAGAGCTTGGGGCCTGGACACCTGAAGGTATGGCCACAAATGCTGTGAAGTTCAGGGAAGTTCGAGATGCCATTATTGAAAGAATGCAGAAATCCCAGTGAGATGGTGGGCTGTAGGAGGTTGCAGAGAAAGGGAGAAGCAAAGCCACAGAGGAGTTTGAAAAGGGGAGTGAGAAGTTTAAAATTGAGGCATTGCCTGACAGGAAGCCAGTGTTGGACAGTGAGCAAAAGGGCGAGGGGAAAATTGGTGGAATTGGATGTGGGGAAATCCAGTCTCACAGGTGAAGAATGGGCATTTGCCTGGGGTGTAGCAAAGGGAGAGGGAGAGGAGAGGGAGAGATGGAAACTGGAGGCAACCATCCTCAAGACAGACAGTGCGGGTCAGTAGACTATTCCTCAGCTTGGGGCATCACTTCTGAGTTTGATCCTGTCCATATACACAGTATAAGCACTTTCCAGCAACGGGTTGGTGGGGAGCCTCATTGGATAAGGATTTAATCCCCGCTCCCTGACTAGCCTAGGGTCACCTGCACTGCTGCTGGGATCAGACTGCTTCACTCTGTCCAGACAGAGCCCCATCCCCAATCGCAGTGGCTAAAAATCATTGGCCATGAGCCAATGGCTTTTCCTGATCCAGTAAACAATGAATGTTATCAGGCCAGCAGAGGACAAGAGGTAACATTTCCGTGGTAGAGTGGAGTTGCTAAGCAACTGCACAGGATCAGATAAGGCTTTGTGAGTTTGAAAGTCGAGCTGTAGAACAGGTCCCCCCAGCAGGAGAATGTTTAACACATCAACATTTATATTTAGCCCTGAAGGAGCAGCAAGGGGCTGGTTCATAGTGTTTCTGTGGAAAGTTCCACATTGTAAAGCAAGCCTCAGAAGTTTGTTTTGAAGGTAAAAAGAAGAAATGTGTATTTCCAGAGCCCCTTTCATGGGCTCAGGATGTCTCAAAGAATTTTACAGCCAATTAATTATTTTGTGTAGTCACTATTGGGGACAGCCTGTTTGTGCATGTCAAAATCCCACACACAACAGGTAATTACTTTTTAGGCTGAGACCAGTTGGATTCGAAACTCCTCCTATCCTGGGATTGAGGCTAGGACTTATGGATCTGTATGGCCACGTGGCATGTTTGTCAGCATATTTCCCATAGCACCACTGGGGCGACTAGTGTGTGCTATGTGATGCCTCACATAGTCAAATAGGCCATTCACATTCACGGTCCAACCTAATACTGCGATGTCAAGGACAGAAAATTATGGTAACACATCTGTAAATCTCTGGTCTTCATCTTCTATATGTAATGTTCCCTCTAATGACGGGTTCTCTCTCAATGTTTATGTCACCAACAACTGCCTGAAATACTATCACCAGGGGAAGGCCAGGATCTTGGCCTGCCCCGTGCTGGCTATCCTCAGCTGCAGCAAGAGAGTCAGGACAAGCAGCCAACATTGTGAGAGCATCTGAATTCTGAGACCAGAGAGACATGGGCTCCTTGAGGAAGGTGATGGCTGAATGGTACCTTATAGGTTGTCAGCCGACAGAAAGACTTAACCTGGGATATTACTTCAAAGTGAAACCATTAATAGGATTTCTTTACAATTGGTATCAGAAAATTCTTTTTGAAGAAACTAATAGATAAAGTGCTGGAGACAAAATCTTTGAATCAGTTAGGAAAAGATTGGAGACAACTATGTGTTTTTCAGAGGAGGTAATGTTAGGAGTTTGGATGGGTGAATAAAGATGGGCTGAAAAGGTTTTCCTCATCCCTGTGTGACCTGATCTTGGGGTCTTGGACTGCCCCAAGCTTCAGGAGTAATTGTCAAGAAGGGAAGTTTAAAACAAAGTGTTCTACATTACTGTAGATGCTGCATTTAAATAAACACCATGGGGAGATAGTGGATGCAGGAAGGCAGGCAGCTAGTACACTCTGTATTTGAGGCCCTGCCTCTCCCGTCTGCTGTTGTGAGTTTCAAAAGTTTAAAGATTTTCAGAGGAAAGGGAATATCTGGGAGGGCAGCTCTGAGATAGAACAGGTTTATGTAGGAGGTATTAGGAATCTTGATTCTGACATTGGTCTTATGGTGGGCAATGGAGGGGGAGCGTTGGATTCATGATTCGGGATATTGATGTGGAAGATTAACTTACCAATGACAATGACAGGGACGGGATTGATTCCCAGCAATGAGGATGATCCAGTTTCCTCCATTGTTCTCACAAACTCTGGCACGTTTGTGCAGTCACTGTCGAGTCCAGAATATCCTCCTCTCCAATCTGCTGAAACTGAAATGGTTAAATGTTATCAGCAGGATAATCCTGAGAAAAGATCCTGTCTGAATAACCCCTCATTGTATCCAGTGTCTGATAACCCCTCACGGTATCCAGTGTCTGATAACCCTTCACTGTATCCAGTGTCCGATAACTCCTCACTGTATCCAGTGTCTAAATAACCCCTCACTGTATCCAGTGGCTGAATACCCCTCACTGTATCCAGTGTCTGATAACCCCTCACTGTATCCAGTGTCTGATAACCCCTCACTGTATCCAGTGTCTGAATAACCACTCACTGTATCCAGTGGCTGCATAACCCTCACTGTATCCAGTGTCTGAATAACCTCTCACTGTATCCAGTGTCTGAATAACGCCTCACTGTACCCAGTGTCTGAATAACCCCTCACTGTATCCAGTGTCTGATAACCCCTCCCTGTGTCCAGTGTCTGAATAACCTCTCGCTATATCCAATGTCTGATAACCCAAAGAGTAAACAGGGGCTGAGGGGAAACAGATGGAGTGAGGGGAAACAGAGGGAGTGAGAGCAGAGATTGAGAGGAAACAGAGGGAGCGAGAGCAACAGGGAGTGAGTGGAAACAGGGAGCGAGAGGAAGCAGGGGCTGAGAATAAACAGTGGCTGAGAGTAAACAGAGGGGTAGAAAGTGAATAGGGACTGAGAGTAAATGGGACTGAGGGGAAACAGAGACTGAATAACCCCTCTTTAGCTGCAGGAGGCCCATCAGTCTCACAACTCCAGCTTGGGAAGTGGCGGCAGTGGTGGTCAGTGTCAATGCTGCACACCAGAGGTTGGCCACTCAGTGCAGAAAGATGATGAATGATCTCATCCATGCAGGCAGGGTAAGACAACCAACTCAGCACTCTAAACCCACACACTCACAAGCCCATCACACATTCACTGGCATCTCACTCACTGACAGCTCAAGGGACATCACCACTCACTCCCTCACACACACCCTCACATCTCCATCTGGCCTCATCTCCTCTGGAGACTGCCTCCTCAGCCCTCACCATCTTGAGACCACTTGCACAGATCAACATGTGACCCCACACACCCTGGGATACCCCCATTCTCCAGTAATGACCTAGCCCTGCAGCCTCTTCCCTTGCCTGAGGCCACTTCTCCCCCTTCCTCAAGCAAACGCTCATCCTGCAACCTTTGAAAAGTCACCCCCACCTTACGGCTGGTCCGCTAGGTAGAGACCTGACTGTGAGCTCCCTAAAGCTGATGCGGTGCTGTCTGCGAAGCCTGGAGCTGTGACTGCGAGTGCTGTCCGAAGCAAGGTAGGGGATCAAACCTCAAAGTCCCGAGTGAAGTGCAGCCTACCAGGCACACGTTGCTTACGTACAATTGTGAAACACCCTGGCATGATTACCCGGTTGATCCAACATGGGGGAATGATTCCGGCAAGCAGGGCTTATACTGAAAAGCTGTAGTATTGAAATTAGGTTCCCGTTGTGTGGCGGAGGGATATGTGGCCCTCTGTTGATGGGCAGAATGGACGATCTCAAACTGGTTTCAAGATGTCGTGAAACCAATTTTTGGCCTTCCCGCCACATTGTCTGCTCATGCTGCCAAGCATTCCTGCCACTAATGGGAGTGGACGATTCTGCTCTGTGTGTGAACAGGGGTGAGAGGAAAGAGGGACAGAAAGAAACAGGGAGCGAGAGGAAACAGAGAGCGAGAGGAAATGGAGCAAGAGGAAACAGGGGCCAAGAGAAGCAGGGGCAGGGAGAAACAGGGGCAGAGTGGAAACAGGGAGCGAGAGGAAACAGGGAGCGAGAGGAAACAGGGGCCGAGAGAAGGAGGGGCAGAGAGAAACAAGGGCAGAGTGGAAATAGGGAGTGAGAGGAAACAGGGAGCGAGAGAAACAGGGACTGAGAGGAAACAGGTGCCAAGAGATACAGGGGCAGAGAGGAAACAGGGAACGAGAGGAAACAGCGAGTGAGAGGAAACAGGGAGCGAGAGAAAATAGGGAGCGAGAGGAAACAGGGAGCGAGAGGAAAGAGGGAGCGAGAGGAAACAGGGAACAAGAGAAACAGAGAGCGAGAGAAACATGGAGCGAGAGAAAACAGAGACAGAGAGAAAACACGGAGCGAGAGAAACAGGGATGGGAGGAAACAGGGGCCAGGGTAAACAGGGAGCAAGAGGAAACAGGGAGTGTGAGGAAACAGGGAGCGAGAGGAAACAGGGACTGAGAGAAACAGGGAGAGAGAAACAGGGAACGAGAGAAAATGTGATTGAAAATAAATGTGGATCCAGCAATGAGTTCCTGGGCCTCTCTCTGGGTTCAGTGACTGTGTATTGCTGATAATGTCTGTGATACTCTTTGGAATGAGGGATGTTGGCCTTGGTTGTATAACAGTATTGTGAGCTTGATAAGTCGTGACTCTGCAGAATCAATTCAGGAAGTAACATGGGGCAGGATTTTCATTATCGGGCGGGTGCCAGCCAGTTGTACGGCCAGCCAGCGTGAAACATGCACTGAGTGCCTCAGTGCTGCCGGGGTAGGAGCGGGAGGAGTGCGAACACTGAGGTTTGTGCATGTGCTCACTGAAAGCTCCCTGAAGGCACAGAGTTTCCCCTGGGATCTGAAGAATTTTAAAATGAAATATAAAGAATCTACAAATAATATAAATATGTCCCCACATGTGACTCAGTCACATGAAGAGGGATATGTTAAAAGTGATATAAAATTTTTTAAATTGTTTTTTTATTCACTATTGGAAACCTCGTCCCACCTGTGGATGAAGTTTGCAAAAATTGCAAAGGCCACTGGCCTATTCACCTGCCCGCCAACCATAAGGTTGGATGGACAGTGAAAAATTCTACTTAATTATGATCTTAAGGGCCTTAATAGGCCTCTTAATTGTTATCGGGATGCTGCCAACTCCGGTGCGTGCCCTCCGACTGAAATATCGCGCGAGTGCACAATGACGTCAGGACACTCGCCCGACGTCATCGTGCACCATTTCACGCTTGGGTATGTCAGGCATATGCCCGCACACCGAGCTGAAAATCCTGGCTATGGTGTTGGGGCTACATCACATTCCAAAGCATGTGTGCAGCTCATTATCAGTGAGGTCAACAGATAGAGACAGGTCCATCTTGGATAACTCCATCTTGCATAACTTCATCCCGCATAAATTCATCCATCTCGCATAACTCCATTTTGCATAACCACATCTCACATAACCATATCTCGCATAACTCCATCTCGCATAACTCCATTCCGCCTAACCACATCTCGCATAACCATATCTCGCATAACCATATCTCACATAACCACGTCTCGCATAACCACGTCTCACGTAACCACATCTCACACAACCACGTAACAATAATTCCCTGCTTTAGAGGCCGTGAGTGAGAGATCTAGTAATGAGGTTACCCCTGGAGCTTGTGATGTTCTATTGGAGCATGGTTCATATAGAGCCTTTCACAATCTCACAAAATCCAAAAACACTCTCTAGAATAGTCAATCTTGAGATGTGAGCATTGTAGGTAAAGCTGGCATTTATTGCCCATCCCTAGAGCTGAGTGTCTTGCTAAGTGTTGAACCATTGGAGATGCTGTCTTTCGAATGAAATGTAAGCCTAAAGCCCTGTCGACCCACTCAATGCAGGAGAAAGTAAACAATGCCACTGTGCTCTTTGAAGAGGAGCTGAAGAGTTCTCTCCATTGTCATGGGCAATATTCATACCTCAAGCAACGTAATCAGAACAGGTGACAACAGCACATTGCTGTTTGTGGGATCTTGCTGTGCTGCATTTCCTCCATTACAACAGTGATTACACTACAAAAATACTGCATTGGCTGTGAAACAATTTGGGCCATCCTGAAGTTGTGAAAGTTCATCCCTTCAGAGGGCAGTTAAGAGTCAACACCATTGCTGTGGGTCTGGAGTCACATGTAGGCCAGACCAGGTAAGGATGGCAGATTTCCTTCCCTACATTGGTGACCAAGATGGGTTTTAAACTAGCAATGATAGTTTCACAGTCACCATCATTGATGATGAACCAATTGACAAGCAAATATAAAAACAAAAAAACTGCGGATGCTGGAAATCCAAAACAAAAACAGAATTACCTGGAAAAACTCAGCAGGTCTGGCAGCATCGGTGGAGAAGAAAAGAGTTGACGTTTTGAGTCCTCATGACCCTTCGACAGAACTTGAGTTCGAGTCCGAACTCGAACTCAAGTTCTGTCGAAGGGTCATGAGGACTCGAAACGTCAACTCTTTTCTTCTCCGCCGATGCTGCCAGACCTGCTGAGTTTTTCCAGGTAATTCTGTTTTGAATTGACAAGCAAGTCTAATCTCCCTCTTTAGCCTTCAATTCTACATTTCATTAAATTTAACTAATATCAGTTACTGTAGTGGGATTTGAACCTGTGTCCCCTGAATTCCAGTGACATTACCACTGTGCCACCAACTCCCTCAGCCATCACTTCAAGAGGCTGCAATTAGGGACTAACCTGTGGACATAGCCACACCTCCCCAAGCCCCCTGCCCCCTGCCCCTGCCTCTGTGGAAGGAGGGCTCTGCAGAAGATTGGGGTTTGGGGCTTCCAGTGAGTTTAGGGTGGAGTCTGTGGGAGACTCAGAGTGAGGGGCCTGGGTATGGAAGCAATGTCATTCTGCCTTACCCGTAGGAGTTTTAAAAGGAGCAGATCAGTAACCTCAGTCAGTCAGTGCCTCTGCTCTCGATCTGTTGACGGGCAGCTGACAGTGGGGGACCCACCCTAACAATGGTGCCATTGTTCATGTTAACTAGGACCCTGCCTGCCTTGGGTGGGGTGGGGGGTGTCTCATGGATGGCTTGGTTTGAGTTTGATAAAATGTAAATGGCCAGAAAGATGGAGGGTTGAAGCTAGGAGGTTAAATTATTAATGCTAACTCCTCCCAAAGGAGAGAGGCTTTGGGTCAATATTTCACTCACTCCCTCCACACCTGCCCCATGGTGATCAATTATAAAAAGTTAAACACAGGGAGAGAGAACAAATAGGAAGAGTTTGTTTACAAGGATTTTTTCTGAGTCTTGGCTGCAGATGGGGTAAGTTGAGTTGTGAGCTACCCAGTTTTGAGCGTGACTGGACAATGGTGGACAGCACGTTTCCAATACTGGAATTCGGCCCATACTGCCCACCGCCACCCCACTGTCACCAGGACTCAGCACTGTAAAATGGGCCTGTAAGCCTTATAGTATTTCCTTTCATAAATGACCCTGATTGCAGTGTGTAACTACACCTCTCACACTCTCCAGAGTGGCACTGAATCAAGCTGATCCATCGCTGCCACCTCAGGCTTGAGTTTATACTAAGCTGAATTCAGCTGAATTCCTGTTGTGGTGCTAACAGTTGGCCTCAGTGCCTCAGTGTTAGGATGGGGTGGGGGGCTGGAATCTGTCAGTGTTCTTGCTCCTGATTGCCACCCAGTGACTTGAGCCAGGGAGGGTGCGAGACTCTCCGCAGCTGAATGGTTGACAGACATTCACTATCCACAGGCACACGTGATGAAGAGCTCTTCATCTGGGGAATGAACCTAAACAAAAGGCTGTTGCCTGTGGGACAGGAGGTGGGGGAAGAGGATAGTGATATCTCCAGCTATACAATCAGATGTCTGGCTTACCTGCTGCTC
The DNA here is from genome assembly GCF_017639515.1 of Carcharodon carcharias. NCBI lineage: Eukaryota > Metazoa > Chordata > Chondrichthyes > Lamniformes > Lamnidae > Carcharodon > Carcharodon carcharias. Next base: position 104,828,075 of record NC_054473.1, on the reverse strand, counting down.
AGTCACCAGGGAAAGCTGTCATACACAGGCCTCATCTACACGAGGATAGAGACTCCCAGCAACTGCTCATTCCCGGGAGAGTCTCCTGATTAAATGTCAGCATTAGAAACCAGGGAGGAGCCTGAGCAGGAGGCTGGGCCGAGGAAAGAAGCTGAGAGAGTGTGACTCAGCACAAACTGACAGACCATGAACCAGGGTCATGGTGACTCGACAGGAAGAGGAAGGAACCAAATTTCATAGGCTGCAGAACAGGGTTAGACACACACTCAACAGTCTAACCCCACACACTCACACTGAACCACTCACACAGACTAACCCCACACACACATACACTGACCCCACACACAGAAAGCATGCACAGTCTGATGCCACACACCCACATTGAGTCAATTAGTCTTGTCTCAGTTTCTGCGCATTTCCCTGTTTGCATGCACCCCACCCCCAACTACCTCACGCCTCTTTATTTCTGTGATTCTCCTGATGTTTCTCTCTTCTGTTCTCTCTGGCTCTTAGCTGGTTTTGTGCCTTTCACTACTTGAATGTGATTCTGTCTTTCTCCCTATCTCTGTTTCTGAGTGGTTCTGTCTCACTTTTTCTGTGTGTGGTTCTGTCTGTCTCTCTCTATGTTTCTGTGTGTGGCTCTGCCACTCTCTCTGTGTTTCTGTGTGTGATTGTTTCTCTCTCTGTGTTTATGTGTGTGGTTCTGTCTTCTCTCTCTCTGTGTTTCTCTGTGTGGTTCTCTCTCTCTGTTACTGTGCGTGGTTCTGTCTCTCGTTTTCTGAGTGGTTCTGTCTCTCTGTGTTTGTATGTGTGGTTATGTCTCTTTCTCTTTATCTCTGTTTCTGTGTGTGGCTATGTCTCTCTCTGTGTTTCTGTGTGTGGTTCTGTCTCTCTGTGTGTTTCTGTGTGTGGTTCTGTCTCTCTCTGTTTATCTGTGTGTGTTTCTGTCTCTGTGTGTGTTTCTGTGTGTGGCTTTGCCTCTCTCCCTCTCTGTGTTTCTGTGTGTGATTCTGTTTCTCTTTTCTTGTGTGTGATTCTGTCTCTCTCTCTGTGTTTGTGTGTGTGGTTCTGTCTTCTCTCTCTCTATCTCTCACTCTGTTCCCATGTGGTTCTGCCTCTCTCTATTCCTGAGTGTGGTTCTCTCTCTCTCTCTCTCTGTGTTTCTGTGTGTGGTTCTGCCTCCCTCTCTCTGTTTCGGAGTGTGGTTCTGTCACTCTCTCTCTGTTTCTCTGTGTGGTTCTCTCTCTCTCTGTTTCTGTGTGTGGTTCTGTCTCTCTCTCTGTGTTTCTGTGAGTGGTTCTGACTCTATGTTTCTGTGTGCGGTTATGTCTCTCTCTCTCTATCTCTGTTCTGTGTGTGGTTCTGTCTCTCTCTCTCTGTTTATCTGTGTGTGGTTCTGTCTCTCTCTCTCTATTTGTGTGTGTGGTTCCGTCTCTCTCTCTCTGTTTATATGTGTGTGGTTCTGTCTCTCTCACTCTCTCTCTCTCTCTCTCTGTTTCTGTGTGTGATTATGTTTCTCTTTTCCTGTGTGTGATTCTGTCTTTCTCTCTGTTTGTGTGTATGGTTCTGTCTTCTCTCTTTCTATCTCTCCCTCTGTTTCCGTGTGGTTCTACCTCTCTCGCTCTATTTCTGTGTGGTTCTGTCTCTCTCTGTTTCTGAGTGTGGTTCTTTCTCTCCCTCTCTGTGTTTCTGTGTGTGGTTCTGCCTCTCTCTATTTCTGAGTGTGGTTCTCTCTCTCTCTGTTTCTGAGTGTGGTTCTGTCTCTCTGTGTTTCTGTGTGTGGTTCTGTCTCTCTCTCTGTGTTTCTGTACGTGGTTCTGTCTCTCTCTCTCTCTGTGGGTTTCTGTGTGTGGTTCTGTCTCTCTCACTCTGTGGGTTTCTGTGTGTGGTTCTGTCTCTCTGTGTGTTTCTGGGTTTGGTTCTCTCTCTCTCTCTCTCTGTGTGTTTCTGGGTTTGGTTCTCTCTCTCTCTCTCTCTGTTTCTGTGTGGTTCTGTCTCTCTCTCTGTGTTTGTGTGTGTGGTTCTGTCTGTCTCACTCTCTGTGGGTTTCTGTGTATGTTTCTGTCTCTCTCTGTGTTTCTGGGTGTGGTTCTGTCTCTCTGTTTGTATGTGGTTCTGTCTCTCTCTCTCTGTGTTTCTGTGTGTAGTTCTGTCTCTCTCACTCTCTGTGGGTTTCTGTGTATGATTCTGTCTCTCTCTCTCTGTGTTTCTGTGTATGGTTCTGTCCCTCTCTCTGTTTGTGTGTGTGGTTCTGTCTCTTTTATTCTGAGTGTGGTTCTTTCTCTCTCTCTCTGTGTTTCTGACTCTCTCTCTCTGCTTGTGTGTCTGGTTCTGTCACCATCTCTCTCTCTCTTCTCTGTCTCTGTGTGTGGTTCTATCTGTTTCTCTCTCTGTCTCCCTGTGTGGTTCTCTCTCAGTTGTTCTGTTTCTGTATGTGGTTCTCTCTCTCTCTCTCTGTCTCTGTTTCTCTTCCTTCTGTATGTCATTCTGTCTCCCTCTCTCTTTTTAGAGAATTCTAGAATCAGGGGACATAGATTCAAGATAAGTGGCAGAAGGTGTAGGGGGGACAAGAGGAAGAACTTTTTTATGTAGAGGGTAGTGGGTGTCTGGAATTCGCTGCCCAAGTTGGTGGTAGAGGCAGAAACTTTAAACTCTTTTAAAAAGTACCTGGATCTGCAACTGAAGTGCTGTAAGCTGCAGGTCTATGGGCCGGGTGCAAGAAGGTGGGATTAGAAAGGGCACCTGGGTGTTCTCGGGCTGGCATGGACAAGATTGGCTGAATGGCCTCCTTCTATGCTGTAACTTTTCTATGTTTCTATGGTTCTATGGTTTTTGTGTGTGATTCTGTCACTCTCTCTCTCTTTTTCTATGTGTGGTTCTGTCTGTCTCTCTTTATCAGTGTCTCTGTTTCTGTCTCTCTTGCCCCCTCTCTCTCTGTTTTTATGCAACTTTGTATCCTTCTCTCTCTCTTTGTTTTTTTCTCTCAGCTTTTTATAAAACCTCTATCTCACTTGTCTGTGATTTAGAAAGAAGTTCCAGCTGCATTTTCCAAGAGTTCTCTGTATCTCTATCTCATCCCTCACCGAGACCTTGTACTTATTTGTGTTATTGCCTGGATTCTCTCTGATGGGAGACAGATACTCCAGCTGCTTGTTAATGGGATTCATTTTGTATTCGTTCTCTTGGTGAATCCAATTGCAGTTTAAGGTTATTGATTAAATTATTCTAAGATTCCCTCATGGGCTAAAGGCAGTGAACCAGCTGGTGCCAAAGACTAGATTTGATCTCTGGGCAGTCGTTAAAGTACAGCTGGCACCCGTGCCTCTGGTCTGGGTGGGAAACAATACCTCAGGATTCTTGTCCTGATCATTGTCCAGTGCCCCTTACAGGAAAGTTTGAGGGAAGGATCAGACTCCACCGTACTGCCTACATTGCCCAACAGCTGACAAACCTCAGCAAATAGACTCATGCAGAGGTTTAGTGGGTCCTCGCCAGGGGAGGGGTTGAGGTCCCTGTAATGATGTTAATGGACATCAGAAAACCCGTAGGTGGTGAATCAGAACACCTGGCCTGTCAAGAACATGCCACCTGGTAACATACATGCATATGAATTTATGAGTTAGGAGCAGGAGTAGGCCACCTGGTCCCTCGAGCCTGCTTTGCTATTCAACAAGATTATGGCTGATCTGATTTTAATCCCACATTCCTGTCTCCCCCCACTGACCTTTTACTCCTTGCTTATCAAGAATCTATCTAGCTCTGCCTTGAAAATATTCAAAGCCTCTACCTCCACTGCCTTTTGAGGAAGAGAATACCAAACACTCAGGAACCTCAGAGAAAAAAATTCTCCTCATCTCTATCTTAAATGAGCAACCCCTTATTTTCAAACAGTGACTCCTAGGTCTAGATTCTCCTACAAGAGGAAACATCCTATTCACATCCACTCTGTGAAGAACCCTCAGGATCTTAAAGGTTTCAATTAAGTCACCCCTCGCCCTTCTGAACTCCAGTGGTTGCAAGCCTAGCCTGTCCAACCTTCCCTCATAAGACTACCCAGGTATTAGTCTAGTAAACCTCCTCTGAACTGCTTCCAATGCATTTACATCCTTCCTTAAATAAAGAGACCAATACTGTACACAGTACTCCAGATATGGTCTCACCAATGCTCTGTATAAACTGAAGCTTAACCTCCCTACTCCTGTATTCAATTCCTCTCACAATAAACAATAACATTCTATTAGCTTTGCTAATTAGTTGCTGTATCTGCATACTAACCTTTTGTGATTCATCCACTAGGATACTCAGATCCCTCTGCATATCAGAGCTCTGCAATCTCTCACCATTTAGATAATATGTCTCTTTTTTTTATTCATGTTGCCAAAATGGATAACCTCAGATTTTCCCACATTATACTCCATTTGCCAGATTTTTTCCCACTCACCTAGCCTAATCTATAAGGAGACTTTTATAGTCTCCTTATGTCCTCTTCACAACTACTTTCCCATCTACCTTTGTGTCATCAACAAATTTAACAACCATATCATCACTGCCTTCATCTAAATCATTTACATAAATTGTAAAAAATTGAGGCCCCAATACTGATCCTTGTGGCATTCCACTCGTCACATCTTGCCAACCTGAAAATGACCCATTTATGCCTACTCTCTGTTTCCTGTTAGCCAACCAATCTTCTGTCCATGCCAATATGTTACCCCCTACACCATGAGCTTTTATTTTCTGCAATAACCTTTGATGAGGCACCTTATCAAATGCCTTCTGAAAATCTAAGTACAGTACACCCACTGATTCCCCTTTATCCACAACACCTGTCACTTCTTCAAAGAAGTGAGGTTCTGTGTGGGAGGCAGGGAGAGAGATGTCAATGTATCCCCTTTGGAGGAGAAAGGACAGGGGCCAGGGCAGCTGATCTATCTCTGTTAGGGAGTGGAGAGGATGGGGCAGCTGATGTCACCCCTTTAGGGAAGAGGACTAGGAGGGGGGCAGGGGGGATGGCAGCTGATGTACCCCTTTTAGGGGAGGCCAGGGCAGCTGATGTGGCCCCTTTAGGGAAGAGGACTAGGAGGGGGGCAGGGGGGATGACAGCTGATATATCCCTTTCAGGGGAGTGTGGGGGAGCTGTAGGTACAGGAATCACACTGAATTCTTACTGTGTCTGCTTCTTGAACAGCTGCTGCTGCTGCAGGAATGAGCGTGTGGTCTCTTGATTGTGTTCCTTATCTCTGAATCAGAAGGTTCAGTGTTCAAGAGTTGACGTTTCGAGTCCTTATGACCCAGTCGGAGTCATGAGGACTCGAAAGGTCAACTCTTTTCTTCTCCGCCGATGCTGCCAGACCTGCTGAGTTTTTCCAGGTAATTCTGTTTTTGTTTTGGATTTCCAGCATCCGCAGTTTTTTTGTTTTTATCTCAGTGTTCAAGCCCTACTTCAGGCCATCCTGGAAAATTGAGAATGCAGAACTGGGTTAACATGGAGTGGGATTCCACAATCCAGTGGGTGTGGGTGTCCCCTTGTCAGGGGGTTTGAGACAGAGACAATCCCTGTGTCAGAGGACTAACCATCTTTCTGAATCCTGGAAGGATTGACTCCTCTGGGCCTATTAGACTGTTACTTGCCCTGTGAAACCTTCCAGTTTCACAGTCAGGAGAGAGTGAATACAGGACAACACTGACACACAGATCCAACACACCTCACCTCACAGTCATGCTTAATGCAAGCCAGTTTATCAGCAGGAAATGTCAGTTTCCTGCTTCTGAGAGAACGTGTTTCTTTTATGTGTTGGATGGTGGACGACCTTTGACCTGAGATCTCAGAGCACTTTCTAGTAATTTTCCACAGCTGGGGATCTGCTGACAGCTCTGTGGATTGTGTAAGAGTGTTCGATCTCAGGTTGTTCTCTAATCATTCCTGTGTCACTGTTAATCTGCTGCCCAATCCCTGTGAGGTAATTACACAGCAGATACACTTCTGTCAGCTACTGGAACAAATACTTTTCACTTCATGCTTCCACTTATTATTCAAATGAGCAATGGCCCATCCTGCACTGTAGATAAGGTCAGTCTGATAACGGAGAGCTTCTGTAATCTCACTGCCTGCAATGATAATCCAAAGAACATCTGGAAATAAAAAGCTAGTCTCCGTAAAAGTGAGTCTGAAGCTGGCAGTTGTTAGAAAGCCAAGTGATTCATTAACCTGCTGTCCTTACCACCTGGCCTATTTATGACTCCAGCCCCACATCAAAACGTGACACTAACTGTCCTCTGGAGGCTTTAAGCATGGGAAATAAATGCCAGCGACCCCTAGATCTGGCGAAGGAATAAAACAACAAACTTAGATAGGTACCGGGTTTGGAGAGTTAGCTATCACATGAATGTTTAATCCACTTGGATTGGGGTGGGGGAGTGGAGGATAGTTTTGCGGGGGGCGGGTGTTGGGGGCGGCGCGGTGGTGTTGAAAACTGGTTAAACTACAGAAAATAGAAGCAATTCCTACAACAATATTCTATGTTTCTCTTTTTCTCTCTCCCTTTCCAAAAATTCTAAGGTATGTGACACAACTTGGGATGTGAGGGAATAGGTCAACAGATAGGGGTAAATTTCTGGGTTTGAGCTTGTTGATCAAAAGGATGGAGCAGGGATCTCAGGAGGGAATATGAGCTCTGTCCGAGGTGCAGGTACAACCACACCTGGGAAAAGATTTTTCGGATGGCAGGTTTCCTGCCCCACCACATGAAGAGTCAGTGGGGAACACCTCTCCACCGATAGTGCTGATTGGCTGGCAGCTCAGTAGTCTCAGTAGCACCAGTAGCAACAGTGGCCAGGACTGGGACTGCAAGCAGTCTCCAGGATCGAAACAAAAACAGAATTACCTGGAAAAACTCAGCAGGTCTGGCAGCATCGGCGGAGAAGAAACAAAGTCTGCTCTCTGTGGGTGCTCCCTGTGGGTGCTCCCTCCCCACCAGCGGCCACTCCATCTCCCCCATCTCCTCCTCCCTACACCCCCTCAGGCCTTGCCTCCCTCCCGGTCATGAGAGCGCCTGCATTTACTTGGTCCTGGACTCCAGGGCTTTCGATCCTGGAGTCCAGGACCAAGTAAGTGCAGGCGCTCTCATGACCGGGAGGGAGGCAAGGCCTGAGGGGGTGTAGGGAGGAGGAGATGGGGGTGATGGAGAGGCCGCTGGTGGGGAGGGAGCACCCACAGGGAGCACTCACAGGGAGCAGACTTTGTGGGAGTTGCTCGTTTTGGAAAGGAGGCCATTGAAGGAGTCATTTGCCCCTCTTTCCAGCCCGAGGCCTGAGCCGGGTGACTTTCCGAGCTTCCTCCCTGCTCCTGCACTCCTCCCGGCAGCCTAAAAGTTGAGGCCGGGTGCAAAATGGTTCTTAATTGGTTTTTAATTTCCCAGTGAAGAGCCTCAATTGGGGCAAGGGTGAATGGCCTGGCCTAGGCCACATCTGTCTCAAGTTAAAATTGCGGACAGATCTGGGCTGGATGGTGATGGGAAGGCCATCTGGATTATGGGCCCTCCCCACCTGCAAACCCACAGTGGGGGAGTGTAAAATTCAGCCCCTGGGGAATGGATATAAACTTTGGCTGCCATGTTACAGCAAAAAGATCAGATATTAGGGCCTTCAAGAAAAGGGTGGTCTGAACTGTGAGGGGAGTGTGAAGAGCCCAGAGCTGGTTACAATGGAGAAGAGGGGCTCAGAGTGTCATACTCCTAATAGTCAGCTGGTGGAAGAAGAAAGCAGAGCCAGGTTTAGAATAGATTTATTCACAGAGTGAAACATTACAGGTATATACCTCCTCACACAATCCACTTAGCCAGACAGTGGCAGGTCTTTCCCAGGGCCAAAGATCACTGGGGCAGAAATCCCGCCCACAGAGCTGCTGGCCTATCAGAGGCCAGAAGCTCTAATGAACAGCAGAACCACTGGGAAGGCGATGGATGCTGCTGGTACAAAACCTGTTCAAAGCTTTGGTTCATTGCTGGATCTCAGGCCATGGTTGTGTGATGGTGGGAGGGGCATCATGGGGTGAGGGTCACAGGAGGGGAGAGGGTTTGGTAGCAAGGGAAAGGGATGACTCTTGGTGGGCCATGCCTGATGCCAGGCACTGAGTGCATTTAAACAAGGAAACCCCCTGGAAGCCCGCAAAAAGCCCTTTGTCTATCTACAAATGGGTGGGGAATAAGAGAACAGTATCAAGTGATGTTGTTCCCATGTTTATCCCCTTAGTGTCACTGGGAATGTCGGTGTATCCATGGCAACCAGCATTGCTAAGGGGCTGAAGTGGTGAATGGAAAGTTATTTAAAGTTTGGACTGCGGATCCCACTGGGGATCGGGCAAGGAGATGTTGCACAGAGCAGTCCAGGACAAAGTGTTTTTAAGTCGGCTCATGAGCTCCCTGGCCACCAAAACACTTCTGGCCTGGATGAGTCCATGTTTCACATTAACATGGAGTGCAGGACGTTGCAGCCCCTCTTCCACTACATGAAGGGGCTATTCCTCAACGTCTGGCTGCACTTCAGTCCTGGTATTTGGCCACCCAGTGCAGAGGGGAGCGGGATAGTCTCTGGATATCCCTGTAGGTCTGCTCCTAGGCCTGGCCCAGGAGGCCAGGTTAGATATGGCTGATGAGAGTGATCACTCTGGCTACTTGTCTCTATTCCAGAGTCTTATCCTTACCCATGTCTCTCTGGAGAAGGAGCTTATTGTGTCTGTCGGTAAACTTGAGGCTTTCTGGAGGGACTGGAATGTGTAACAATATTATCATTGAATTCAATAAGTTTCTTTTGCTTTACTGATACTTTGGGTGTTTATTGCTTGTGTCCCTTTGGGAAGGGAATGTTTTTGACAAGATTAGTTTAATTTGCTTGATGGCATTGGAGGTAACCCGGTATTGGCCTAACTGGCCATTCTGAAGAGTAGAAGCTGTGTTCCAGGGTGAAGCTAAACCCCCCTCACTTTGGGATTGTTGATCCTGGCGGTGTCCCAAAATCAGAGATACTCGACTGCAAAGCATGTGCCTCTGGAGGGCTGTGATCACACTCCATCTTATTTTCTTTGATGAGTTTCCTTTGGATTTTCGATTTTCCATTAGTTGCACCTATCAAAAACATTTGTTAGTTCTATCGTGTGATGACATTGTGGTAATCTCATATCTCCTTATTGCTCTATTCTAAAGAAGTCCTTGTGGTTTAGCAATTCACATGGTGGCTCACAGACTCTCCAGTGGGTTGGTGGTTGAGAGGAAGATGTTTTCCACTAATAGCCTGATGAATTGGAGGCCACTCATATCGCATGCATCACATCCTTGCCAGGGGCGACCTAACTCGGCACAGATTGGCCATCAAAGCTGCGACTAGTTGTATCCGAGAACCTCACGGGTTGTACCATAAGCCAAGAGCTAAGTTTGTCAGAACCTTATTGACTACATTATTTAGCAAATGCAAATCCCCAAAGCCAAGCAATAACCTCCTCATTTGCTGAGTTTAAGTTCTGCTACTTAGCCTGTCGAGGGGACTCCTCGGTAATGTGCAGCATTGTTTGTGTCTTTCCACAAGGCATAAGGGGTTTGTACTGAGGCCCCAGCGGTGGAGGTTGATTGTACAGGGGCCCAGGCCTGTCCTGAACCTGCTTAGCAAGGACCACTCTCACCGTGGTAGTTCAAAGCCTGTCATTCGACTGATGAGGTTTGTCACAAGGAACTTGTTAGTGGCTTCCCATGTTTCCCATTCCTTAATCCAGAGGATGTCTGCTGGGTAGATCTTTCTCAGGAAGGGGCTCCATATGGGGCACCGAGATGGAAGGCAGGCACAGGTGGGTTGAATATGGAGTGGTAAGTGAGCTGCAGCATGGATGGTGGCTTGTGGGTTTTTGTCAGCTGGTGGATGTGTGGGTGGACTGATATTTGTGAGGACAGAAAACTGGGGGTGTGGGGAAGGGTGCGGTGTTGAGCAGAGAGTTCCAGTTATGATGCACATTGTTGCATTCAATTGAGTGGCAACAAGATGTGTGCATGATGACCTGTGCCAGACAGGTGCTCAGTACACTGTTGTGGAGTCTGATAGGGCAAGTGTTGAGGTTCGGAGTGTTGTGGCAGCAGCTCCCCAACATAGATCCAGCAAGTTTGGGTATCAGGTTGTTTCCTGTTTTTACCTTTGCTCTGTTTTCTTCATATGTTCTTGGAAGGAATGTTCTAGAATCACTCCCAAGGATGTTGGATTGCGATCATGTTTTAGTCTCTGGCCATCCGTGCAGGTATAAAGTTCTTTCTTTGGCACTGGCATTGACTTACAGCATATTGCCGGAAGCTCTCCATTGCTTACTGACTCATGCTTTAGTATTGGAATGTTCTGTAAACCCAAAACCATACATGGATTCATTCCAGCTCCAGTGTCCTAGGCCTCTGGATGAGCTGAGCCTCAGGGACTGCAGGGCTGATAGGTGAGAACGAATGGAATCCTAGCAATGGGCGGTGAATCAGTCTTTTGTTCTGAAAGATTTTGCTGTGTGAATTGTTTTTACCTCTGTCAATTTTCACGCCCATTCTCCACTTTCTGATCTCCTGTTCTTGATGAGGAGAAACTCTCAATGTAAGTACAACCCCCTCAGCCCCTCACCCAAGTGGCCGTTGTCCATCTGGCTAGCTTGAACAGTGAATGTCCATTCGAAACTGGAAGGCATCACATTGCAAACTGATCATTGTCCTCACATGACACCGGCTGTGCCCTGAGGCCAGGACCTGGCTGCTCTGACAGGCTTAGTGCCACTCTCAGCATGGAGATTTGCCCACTGAACCACTGGGAACTGACCAATTATATTTTAAAATTAACTCCCTCATTAGAACCATCAGTAAGGTCCAATGAGATGCAAAAGCATGAATTATTAATTCATGACCAAGTATTGCAGGATATTTTGAAAATACATAGAATTTATGGGACAGAAACAGGCCACTCAGTCTGTGTTGGTGTTTATCCTCCACACTAACCTGAATCCCATATCCTCACCCAGTTCCCATGTTCCTTTATTGCACTTAGTCAGCTAACAAATCTATTCTTTAAATGTTGACAAGGTCCCTGCTGTGATCACTAGTTCTTATAATATGTTCCACAACCTCACAACCCTATGCGTAAAAGGACTTCCTCCTGTTCATTACTGGGGTTACCAACTCTGGTAGGACTTATTCCTGGAAATTTCACCATATGACCCCATCCCCTACATTATTGGTTGCCTGACTTGTCAATCACTAGAGAGCTCTGCCTGTCCTCCCTAATTGCAAAGTGACCAGACTCTTCATGGCCTGACTAGATGATTTTTGGTTGTCGGTCTAACAGCCTTTTTTTAACCATTGCCATTAGAACTAAAATTACAGCACAGAAATGGGCCATTCATCCCAACTTGTCCATGCTGGGTTTATGCTCCACTTGAGCCTCCTCCCATCTTTACAGAAGTGTTCAAACAACATTTCAGAAAGCATTATGCTTTTAATTTTGCTGATGAATTTTGTTTTTCTCCGTTATTATCAGATTAATTCCCGTAGAGAGTCTAGGATGTTCCTGGAGGGTTTGGGAGCTCCACTCTCTGCTCCTAAACTCTGAAATTTCATCTCCAACCTCTGTTCATTCCAGTAAACTCCTAATCTCTGGAAATATCTGCCTGCCTCATGACTTCCTCCTTTTAAACAGCTCTCTCAAATCTCCCCATAATCACCTCTGAAACAGTTCCAAATGTTTTGTTGTCTGCAGATATTGAAAGTCAGATTTACATGCTAAAATCTGCTGTTTTGTGATAAATAATTATTTAATGATTTCATCCACTGCAATTTTTGTTGAATGTCTGTTATTTTCTGAATGCAGTTGACTTACATTTCTTCTATTAATCAGTGCGCACATTCTGATCACAAACTCTCTGAATAAATACCCAGTTCTCCCTGCCGTCTCTCCCCACCCCATCCCCACCAAATGCTGTCCATCTGCCCCTCAGTGTTGCCTGACACCAACAGGCCTGAGTCGGGCACTGTAAGAGAATGGCTGCAGGGTCCTAGTGCCCCTCAGCCTTAAATGACATCTGCAGGCCTGAGTCAGAAATCGTGTGAAAATGGCTGCAGGGTCTTAATACCCCTAAATTAACTCCTGTGATTTCTTGGCAAATTCTGTTCAATTGTGTGTGGGCAAACAGGAGCTGGGTTTGGGAGGGTGGGTGCAAAGGTGGGGAAGTGCTGAAGTGAGGCAATGAAGACATGGGAAGATGGCAGTATGAGAAGATGAGAAATGCGTGGTTGGGAGGTGAGAGGTAGGTGGAGAGTTTTGAGGCAGTGAAACTTGAGAGGTGAAAATGTAAGAGGCGGCTGAGAAACTGAGAGAGGCTTGAATATCAAGGTGGGTGAAGAGTGGGCAGTCTGATCAGAGAGGCTTGGAGCAAGAGTGAGGATTTTGAAGAAGCTGGAGGGAGAGATGGAGCTGTCAGAGGTAGAAATATCAGATATAATGGACAGAAGGGAGGATGGAGAGATAGAAAGTGGGCCCAAGGTCAGAACACAGGCAGTTGTTTTTCTAAATTGCCAGAATGTTTACTGGAGAGAGGGGGAGATGGATAAAATGAACCAAGACCATTGAAAGAGAATGAGCATGTGTGTGTGAAAGAGAGAGGAGCAAAAGAAAAAGAGAAATAAAATAATTATGTTTGTATAGCACTTTTCACTGCCACTGGATGTCTCAAAATGCTTTACAGTCAATACAATATTTTTGAAAAGTAGCAGTGTTTTGATGCAGGAAGTATAACAGCCAACTTGTGTACAGCAAACCCCAACATACACCAGCGTGACAATGTGAGTGTGGAGGAAGGCAACCTAATGTGGGGGAAGTTCACTCCATTGTTATTTATAAACTTTCTGAGTGAAGCTGACCCCCTCCTGCCCTGGATTCCACTCAGTGCCATGCTCCCTGGAATTGGGGGTTGGGTGGGGGAGGTGGGGGCAACAGTTTCTCTGCAGACACAGAGGACGTCTTCAATATGGGATAGGAACACATTTTCTGGCTGTGATTATAAACATTACAATCTGCTCACACTCAGCAGAATGTGACGAAACATGAGCAGCTGCATGGCAACTGATAACCTCAGTTAATCTCCGAGTCTGTGTATCAGCAGATCATTCTATTCTTTACTCCATCATGTAACTATTTAGCTTCCCCTTAAAGACTAATTCCCTTCAGGATCAGAATATTGAGCGATGTATTTGGGTGAACTTTCCCACTGACTGAGTTCAGTGACGGCAGGGTTGGAAGGCAGGTGCTTTTTGCTCTTTCTGTGAGAGGTGTTTTTGCACACTGGCACTAACTGGGGCAAGGGACTGGAAAGTTTTTCATTAGAAATAACAGACTTTATCAATAAACCAGATCTAACGGCAATTAGTCAGCCCACTAATAAATAACCTGCTTCTATTGAAACCACAGGGCGACTAGACCAGAGCTCAGTGTTGTGCTGCTGATTCTTTTGGTATGATTCGTGCAAGATAACAAGGTCGAGGGTGTGATGGCATAGCATTGCTAGAACCTGGCCAGACCCAAATGCAACAAGGGTCCAGTGCTAAGGAAACATTTGTGGTTTGAAGGGCAGATTGCATCATGCATTCATGACCAAAAAATGATGGCCAGCGAGTCTGCGGTTAACTTGCTCAGTTCCTGTTCGCACATTCGCAATGTATTCTGCAGTATGTGGGAGTAACGATAGACAGGCCCAAATAAGCTGCTATTTTGGTGATAAGAGGACAGAAAATATTAAGTGAAATGGATCAGGGCACAATTTCTAAATTATTCTCTGCCATAAAATGATGCCCAGACACAGAGCACAAGTGGAATGACTCAGCATCTGTTGTGATATCCAGACATGTAAAATATGATGGACTGAGGCTGAATCAAGGATCCGTGTTGAGTTAGTTACCTTGGATTATCTATAGAAATAACAGATACCCAGGAGTGAGTTACAGACTGGAAACTAATTGAGGGATATGGGGTGGTTTATATATAGAGTAAGCATAGATCAAGGAGTGAGTTACAGGCTGGAATCTAATCGACGGATTCATGGTGGATTACATATGGAATAAACAGATACGGAGGAGGGAGTTACTAACTGGAATCTAACTGAAGGATGCAGGGTGGTCTCTATATAGAATAAACCGATAGCCAGGAGTGAGTTAGAGACTGGAATCAAATTGAGGATTCAGGGTGGTTTATATGTAGAATAATAAGATTCCCAGGAGCGAGTTACAGACTGGAATCTAATTGAGGGATTCAGGGTCATTCATATATAGACTAAACAGACACTCGGGAATAAGTTACAGACTGGAATCTAATCGAGCGCTTCGGATGGTTTATATATAGAATAAAAGATACCTGGGAGTGAGTTACAGGTTGGAGTCTGGTTGAGAGATTCACGGTGGTTTATATATAGAATAAGCAGATACCCAGGGCTGAGGTACAGACTGGAGTTTAATTGTGGGATTCAGGGGTTTATGGATAAAATAAACAGATACCCAGGGGCAGGATTTTGCCCTGGGTGGGGGTGCTTGGTGAGGGCAGGAAGGGGGAACGGGAAGCTGACAGCCTCTCCCTGCGTCTGCTCTGCGCCGCAATTTCACGCAGGCGGGATAATTAAGACCCACCCTGTGTGGGTCGCGAGCCGCAGCGGCTGAGGAGGGAGAGCCAGGGCTAACATGCATGCACGAGTAAGAGCGCTTCAATCTCCCTCAGGCACCGAGCTGCCTCAGAGAGATTGAAGCGTTGTGTAGAAAAGAAATGAATAGAATAAAAATTTAATAAAACATGTTCCCTCATGTGACTCTGTCACTTGACCTGGGACAAAGTTTTTATTTAATGTTTATTTGCTTTAGGAAACCTCATTCCGCTTGTGGATGAGGATTCCTAAAAAATGTAAAGGCCACTTGGCCTTTTTGCCCGCCGCCAACCATTCAGTTGGACGGGCAGTGTAAATTTGAATTTAATTAGCTTGTTAATGGTGTAAATAAGTCTGTAAAATATCGCGAGACTGCGCGATGACGCCGGGACGCACGACTGACATCACTTTGTGTCATTTTACGCTCGGGCATGTCTGGTGCGCGTGTGCTCGCCAAGCATAATATTCTGGCCCAGCAGTGTTACAGAGTGGAATCTAATTGAGGGATTCAGCTTGTTTTATATATAGAATAAACAGATTCCCAGCAGACTGGAATCTAGCTGAGGAATTAAGGGTGGTTCATATATAGAATAAACAGATACCCGGGATTGAATAATGGGCTGGATTCTAATCGAGTGGTTTGGAGGGTTTATATATAGAAAAGCAGATAGCCGGGAATGAGTTACAGATTGGAATCTGATTGAGGAATTCAGGGTGGTTCATATATAGAATAAAGAGATACCTAGGAGTGTGTTTCAGACTGGATTCTAATTGAGGGACACGGGTGTTTTACATATAGAACAAAAAGATAAGCAGTTAACCAGGAGTGAGTTACGGACTGGAGTCTAATTGAGGGATTCAGTGTGGTTTATAAATAGAATAAACAGATAGCCAGGTGTGAGTTACAGAGTGCAGACTAATATTGGGTTCAGTGTTTTTTATTTATAGAATAAACAAATGCCCAAGAGTGAGTTACAGACTGGAATCTAACTGAGGGATTCAGGGTGGCTTATATATAGAATAAATAGATACCCATGAGTAAGTTACAGACTGGATTTTAATAGATGGATCCAGGTTGGTCCATACAGAGAATAAACAGATACCCAGGAGTGAGTTACAGACCGGAATCTAAATGAGGGATTCAGGGTGGTTCATAAGTAGAATAAACAGACACGGAGTGAGTTCCAGACTGGAATCTAACTGGATGGTTCAGTTGCTTTACATGTAGAATAAAAGATACCCGTGAGTGAGTTACACACTGGAATCTAATCGATTGGTTCGGATGACTTATATATAGAATAACAGATACCCAGAAGTGAGTTACACACTGGAATCTAATTGAAGGATTCAGGGTGGTTTACACATAGAATAAAAAGATACCCAGGAGTGAGTTACAGACTGGAATCTAATTGAGGGATACAGGGCAGTTTCTATATAGAATAAACAGACCAAGGAGTGAGTTACAGATTGGAATCTAATTGAGGGATTCAGGGTGGTTTATATATAGAATAAAAAGATACCTAGGAGTGAGTTACAGACTGGATTCTAATAGAGGAACATGGGTGGTTTATATATTGTATAACAGATAGCTGGGAGTGAGTTACAGACTGGAATCTAAACAAGGGATTCAGCGTGGTTTATATATAGAATAAAAAGATACCTAGGAGTGAGTTACAGTTTGGAATCTAATCTGGTGGTCTAACGGTTCACATATAGAATAACGGATTCCCAGGAGTGGGTAATGAGTGGACAAGATTGGGTGGTTGAGTGATGAGTACACCAGCATTTGGCCAATGGAACTGCTCTTGATGAGGGAGAGGAGGTTGTTTAAAAGCAGTCTGCCATGTAAGATGTGAAAGATGTTATATAAATGCATGAATTTTTGTCTTCACTAACTATTCCATCCACCACCAGATCTGATTGGACCACTTAAAGGCATTTTTGTGTCCTGCTCTTATCTGCTAAAACTGTTCAGTATCCTAGGATATTCCTGGAATGAAAAATGAACCACAAGTTTCTTTTCTCTACTGCAAGTCAATCTCTGGAACACCTCTACTCTGATCCCATCCACTCTTGCCTCCAATGAGCGAGAGGAGCTCATGGATTTCTTTATCATTTTTGAGACAACCAATCAGCTGCTGCTGCCGACTTGCTCTCTTTCACTAACCCATTAGGCCAAACTTCCTCTAATGTCCAATCCTGCCCTAGCCCTGAATTTGCATAATTTTCTAGTTCCACTCCAATCTTCTCTGATGTGCTATTTGAGTTCATCCTGTTCACGAGGCCCACCTCCTGTTCCCTTGACCCTATTCCCAGTAAACTACTGGCTACCCAACTTCCCTCCGGGTCCCCATGTTAGCTGATATTGTTAATAGTTTCCTCACCTCAGGTTCTGTATTTGCTCTCCTCTAAATCTGCTGAGATCACCCTCTCCTCAGAAAACAACCCTTTGTTAATGGCATGTTAATTTGATTACAAAGGTTAAAGGATACACAGGGCAGGGGCATTGATTGATTAATTATTATGAGTACATGTAAACAGGGTTAGGCTCTCTACAGGAGAAATCTCCCCTTTACCATAGGGGTTTGGCTTGGAGGGTGTTGCATGCAGCAGTCATGATAATGAAGGGAAAACACCAAATTCTGTCCAGAAATTTTGGACTTTAAAAATAAGACCTGAGATTTTAAAAATGCATGCAAGCCTCCGGCTTAGGGTGACTCCCTAAGAGGTAATGGAACTCCACCCTGTTGCCAGACGAGGTACTTCTAAAGACATCCAGAAACCAATTGCTCCATCAGTTAGAGACAATGGGATATCATAGGAGATGAGCATCACCTCATCAAGAGATCCTGTGAGCAGTGCCCAGACAGATTTGTGAATTCGTTTTCCATTTGGAATAAACAAAGAAGGGGTTAAAAGTGAGCTGAAAAGCTGCCCCAGTGTATGTCTGTTGGTGGGTGTTCTGAAAGAGAGCAAGTGCTGGCAGTTTGACTCAGAAATAACAGCCACACACATTACCCCTGCGAATCACCATTTTGCAGGTATCTCAATCCCTACTGAAACCTTGAAATTGACTACTGGGCTACCAGAATCAATCCTACTGGAATCTTGAATCGCAACGCTTAATCACCTACTCCCCATGAGTCAATGACTTTTTCATATACCCTTCTTAAAAAAAAAATTCAATTACTTCAAGCTAAATTTTTACTTTTAACCTCTATGACCGTATATGCATGTGTTTTATCCTTTCTTGCCTTTAGTACTTAACAAATTTACTCTTACCTTTAACTCAAGAAAGTCTGATCAAATTGGCTTCTTCAAAACCAGAATGATTGGGTCTGGGAAAAAGGCATCTGCGAAAGAGATGCTTTTGGATTAGATCTTGTTGTGACCATCAGAAGGGCGGCAGGGCTGAATAAAGGCAGGGAGCCAGTTCATCTCTCCTCACCCGGGACATAACATTTCGAGGGTGTCCCAGCCAGACGGCGACAAATTGAGGGGTCTTGCCTTGATCAACAACTTTGGGGAACCTCACCTAGGGCTCGGTCATAACACATGCAGCAGACAACTGAGGTGGTTCACAGACTCCCAAGCCGCTTCTCTTTTCTGTGACTTTCGAGCTGTGTTCCACATTTACATAGGTTGTGGGGCTGCTTCTCAAGTTCTGTTTGCACTTCAGCCCCACACTCTTGATCTTTGGTTACCTGGTGTGGAGGGTGCAGGCTGGGTGGAAGTGCTCCTTGTAAGCCTGCTGCTGGGCCAAGCCAAGGTGGTCATTAACAGGTCCAGGCAGTGGCCTGCGGAGGGGGTTGTTAGACCCAACTGTCTGCCCCTCTTCCGCGGAGAGGCAGCATGCGGTGCCCCATCAGTACACATGACATCCCTATGGCCGGTGGGCACTGAAGGGGCTGGAGTGCATCATTGGTCCCAGAAATGACATTTCCATTTAATTTAAGTTTCCGTTGAAGGTTTTGTTTTTAGTTACAGTGCCCCTTTAAGAGGTTAATTATTAGTTAATTAGTTTACCAGTTTATTTGTTTTAACAGCTGCTGAAAAGCTTATAAACAGAGTCAGCACAGGGGTATTTGCTGCCTTATGTTCGCCTGGCACCAGCAACACCCCCAATCGCTGCTCCCCAGTTAACTGTGGAAAATGAATTACTCGTGGGTAGTTATTATCCACAGCCTGCCTTCAGCACTCACTCTGGTCTCAGCATTGCACTGCCCTGCACCATGGTTCCTTTGATGCTGCTCACTAGGTTCCCACACTCTGCTCCCGTACCTCTTACAAGGGCTGAATGCCTGCAGCGGTTCAAGAAGGCAGCTCACCACCATCTTCTCAAGGGCAATTAGGGATGGGCAATAAATGCTGGCCCAGCTGGCGACGCCCACATCCCATGAACGATTGTAAAAAAAAAATCAGCACTAGATCAACCAGGATCCTTCTGAAAACATGAAGCATTTTTGATTAACTGGCATCACCCAATTCCCATTCATGCTGATTAGACAAACTGCTTATAAATGATAAAAAAAACTTTAAAATGAACTTTTAAGTCATCCTGCATTATGAATGAAAAATACTAGAAGTGTAGACTTTGGGAAAGACACTGATGTCAATGTTGGCATTTCAATCTTTATAATTCATGTGGGACATTTAAATACAAAATTGACAAACACGCGTATTATCACTGAGCGTGTCAAATTAGAAGTGATATCATAAGAAAAAGTCTGATCATTTTAAACTAGTGTCTTGGGACAACTCAAATTGATCTGGTAATGATTTCTCACACATTCTCTTCTTTTCCTTTATAATCCTAATTAAATTGTGTTGCTAAACACATCAATCTCCTAAGGTGTCCCAGTCATTAAAAATGCAAATAGCTATTACATCTGTAATATCTGAAACTACCCCAATACCTTTGCTTGTGATTTTATTTTTTGCAGCCTCAACATACAAAACATTATTTGGCCATGTCCTGCTGTTTCAAAGTATTTTCAATCCTAAAAATCAATTACATATTGAGACCACGTTTCAACTATTGTGTGCAATTTTGGTCTCCTTGTTTAAGGAAGGATGCAAATGCTTTGGAGGCGGTTAAGAGGAAGCTTACTAGATTGATACCTGGAATGAGTGGGTTGTCTTGTGAGGAAAGGTTGAACACTGGAGTTTAGAAGAGTGAGGGGTGACTTGATTGAAGTATATAAGATTCTGAACAGTACTGACAAGGTGGACATGGAAAGGATGTCTCCTCTTGTGGGTGAGTCCAGAATGAGAGGGCACTGTTTTAAAATTAGGGTCACCCTTTTAGGACAGAGATGAGGAGAATTTTTTTCTCTCAGAGGGCTGTGCGACTTTGGGACTCTCTGCCTCAGAAGGCGGTGGAGACAGAGTCATTGACTATTTTTAAGGCAGAGGTTGATCGATTATTGTTAGGCAAGGGAATCAAAGGTTATCAAGGTAGATAGGAATGTAGAATTTGAAACACAAACAGATTAGCCATGATCTTATTGAATGGGAGAGCAGGCCTGAGGGGCCAAATGGCCTACTCCTACTCCCATTTTGTATGTTCGTATGTTCATACATATGTTTGCATGTAGCTCCTTTGACTGTGAAAAATTCTGAATTGTAATTCAAAGCTATTGATTTTTTGGTTTCAAACACAAACAATTCTGTCTCCCTTACTCCTAGTAAAGAATCCTGGCAGTTTCCCCATCTCATAATTATATCATAATCTCACTAATACCACATTGTTCCCGGATTCCCTATCCCTTTGTGATCATATGGAACAAAAGATCCAAATGGAAAATCAACAATTCTTCCAGTACAAGTAATAACTGAAAAAAAGAGACCTCAGAATATTTATAAATTCCAAACTACTTCCAACTGACTAGATTATTGGGGCAGAAATTGTGAGAATGAAGAATCTTGAAGCTCGGATATCCATAAATAATTAAAAATGTTACTCTGCATCATTGTCCAGCAAATAAATACATACTGGCAGCTATGCACACCACACATTTTAATATAGCGGTTAATCTCAAGATCTCAAAATGTTGTATTTGACTTGCCATTGAATTGTCTAAGACAATTACCACATGAAATTGAAAACCCATCTCTAATGTTATGATTTTAAAATATTGTCATTCAGTTGCTGGACTTTAATTGTATCCTGCTTAAAAACCTAATTTAAAATGCTTGCATTTCATTTCTGTATGTGTTACTAATTCCAGTAACATTTGCCTTTACTGAGCTAATTTGTCCCAATTCTCCCATTCTATATTTTGGAGCAGAAATAAAACACAGATGCTCTATTGAGTTTAACAAGAGACGCTTAAAAAGACACTTGAGGATAGTTTAAATCTTTATTTATCAGACTCTTGTAAAACCCAATGCAATCTGTATTAATTGCTTTTACTAGTGCAGTGACTGTAACTAAAAGATAACTCAGTTCTCAACTAATTAAGAGGCGGGGAAATTGTGAGACAAATGGTACCACATGGGTTATACACCTGAGGATCGTGCTGTACTAAAGATGCCTGTACTTCTACTTAACGAGAAGATGCGGCTGAATGTTTTGGACTTGGTGAGGGTGGATCCACTGGTGCATTGGCACAATGACCACACTGGGTGGCCCAGAACTCATTTTAAAAGGCAACAAAAGCATGTATGCCATGCAGTGACTGTCTATTTTGAAAAGGGTAACACAGCTGGAGTAATGGACACAACACCTTCCTTTCAGTGTGAATAACCTCATATGCTGCTATTTTCTTATCAATACAAGTCTGGCTGGTTTTATTTTCTTATTTTGTAGATTTTTACCACCTCTCCCCGCCGCCCCACCCAGGCAAATTTTGCCACCCTAGGTGATACCTAGTTTGCCCAGTGGTTTCACAAGCTCTGCATATAAAAAACAATACTCCCTTCCACTCTGCACTCCTGCATGGACTGCTGCTGCTGCATACCCTCCACTTCCTTAGCCTTGTCAACTATCCACGACCTGGACAGGTCGTGGCTTTCTGTCCTGCTGTCTGGAGGCAGCGCTGGCCCCCAGTGGGGGGGCTCTCTGTCAGGGTCCTCCATCCTTTTTACATCAGGGATTTGGTGTGAAGGGTGTGAACACAGCAGTCCTGTGTGGTAAAAGGTTAAGATGGTTCACAGATTCCCAGGCTGCCTGTATTTTCTAGGCCTAGAGGAATCTGTGTTCATGTGTATATAGATTGTGCGAAGTTGCAGCCCCTTTTTGATTATTTGAGGGGGCTGCTCCTCATAATTTGGCTGTGCTTTGGTCCCATGCTCCTGATCTTTGGCCACTTGGTGAGGAGGGGTCTGTGGGCAGGGCAGAGGATCTCCCTGTTGAGGGGGTCACTCGACTTGACTGCCTGCCTCTCCTTTGTGGTTACATCTGTGCCCGGGTGTCCTTGGAGAGGGAGAGCGTGGTGCCAACAGTATGGTTGAGGCCTTCCGCAACCAGTGGGCACAGCAGGGGCTGGAGAGGAATTAACTTCACCCAAAATGATATTTTAATTTAAATTAGACAAGTTTCCTTTAAATTTTGTTTTTTTTTCATTGCAGTAGTTAATCAGTTTATTTGTTTATTTGATTTTACTCAAAAGACTGTCTCCAAATGACTATTGGTAGCTTGGCCTAGTAGGATAATGTCACTAGACTAGTAATCCAGAGGTCAATGCTTTGGGGACACAGGTTCAAATCCTGCCATTTCAGCTGGTGGAATTTAAACCCTTTTAAAACGGTTGACCATTAGTTATTTGTCAATTGGTATTCGAAAGAGTATAAACGAGAGACTTGTTGGACAGTGGGTGTTTATAGGTAAGAAGCAGGCATATGTAATTCTGTATTCTGTAAATAAACCAACTATCAAGTAAAGGATTCATGTCTCATTTCATTCTTTCACCATCTGGCTTGGGATCCAATGAACAGCCTTGACCTGTCCGTTCTTACTAACTGTTATCCCCATCTCCAACCTCCCTTGTCTGTCTAAAGTCCTTGAATGCGTAGTTGCCTCCAAAGTCCATTCCTAGCTTTCCCAGAATGATATGTTTGAATCCCTTACCTCAGCTTTCCAGCCCTGCCACAGTACTGAAACTGTGACTGTGGCAGCTGTAAACTTTCCCTCCTCATCTTTCTTACCCTGTCTGCAGCTTTTGACACAGTTGACAACATAATTCTCTTGCCGTACCTTTCCAATGTTGTACGGCTGGGTGGGACTGCTCTCATGTGATTCCATTTTTATCTGTCTAATTATAGCCAGAAAATCACCATCAATGGTTTTGTTCCTCTCACTCCCACGCTGTTGCCTTTGGTGTCCCCAAGGACCTATTCTTAGACCCCTCCTATTTCTGAACTAAATTTTTCCCCTCGGCGACATCATCCAAAAACATAGTGTCAGCATTCACATGGCTTGCCAAACCAGCTCTACCTCACCAGCACCTCCCTCAACTTCCCAACTGTCTCTGAATGGTCAGAACACCAGGATGGGCAGCACTTTTCACCAATTACAAATAAAGAAGATTGAAGCCATAGTCTTCAGTTCTCATCGCAAACTCCATTCTTTAATTGCTGACTCCATCCCTCTCCCTGGCAACGGTTTGAGGCTGAACTAGATTGTTCACAATCTTGGTCTCATCTTGATTTGCAGCTACATCACTGTTCCTTCACTATTGTTGAGCCAAAATCTTGGAACTCACTCCCTAACAGCACTATGGGTGTACCTACACCACATAGAATGCAGTGATTCAAGTAAGTGGCTCACCACCACCTTCTCAAGGGCAATTAAGGATGGGCAATAAATGCAGGCCCAGCCAGCGACATTTATAGCCCATGAATGGAGTAACACTGATCTGTGTAATGCAGTGTTCCTGATCACTGACCAGCTCTATACACTGCAGTGAAAGCCCTTTCTATTTAAAGACACCTTTCAAAATCTCTGGTTAGGCACCAGCTGGAGTACTGCACTCGACTCTGGAAGCCATACTTTAGGAAGGATGTCAGGGCCCTGTAGAGGATGTAGAGGAGGGTTACCAGAATGGTACCAGGGATGAGCGGCTTCAGTTATGTGGGGACAGTAGAGAACCTGGGGTTGTTCCCATATGAGAAATGAAGGTTAAAGGGAGATTTCATTGAGGTATTCAATATAATGAAGAGTTTTGATTGAGTAAATATGGAGAAACTGTTTCAGGCAGAAGGGTCAGTAAGTGGAGTGAACAGATTTAAGATAATCAGCTGCAAAATCAGAGAGTAGATGAGGAGAATTTCTTTTATACAGTGGTTTGTTGTGATCTGGAATATGCTGCCCGAAAGGGTGGTGGAAGCAGATTCAATAGTAACTTTCTAATTTAAGTTATATAAATATTTGCAAAGAAGAAAATATACAGGGGTGATGAGAAAAGAGTGAAATAAGGTAATAGCTTTTTCAAAGAGCTGTCAGGGGCATGATAGGCTGAATGGCCACTGTCTGTGCTATAGATTCAATGATACTATGGCATCGTTCCATTGGGCCTGGTCAGGCGGGCATCATCATTGACTCCTATTTCCTGGGGAAATCTTTGGGATTGCAATACATGGACAAGCAATGAACGATTGATGCTGCTAAGTATTGACCTGTTAGGAAAGAATTAATCAGAATGTCCTGGAGTCGATAAGTTCTAATGTTGCTGCTTTATCTTCATGCTGTATCTATAATAACCTTTATCTTGTGTTTGCTAAGTAGGGCAATGTGATTCAATTTGAAAGAAGTGATCACTGAACTGTTGAACCAAGGCTGATCCTGCAGCAGTTTTGGTTCCAGTTCTAGGGTGAAGCAATCACCCAAGGAATGAGGGAACTTGACGAAAGGCAAGCATTGCTTCCCAAGTTTCAGGGAGCTGTTAGCGAGGCAAGGCTATTAATTAGTCCTCCAAAGTGAAAACACTTTTTAATTGGGGTGTCTGTTGAATCAGAAAGTTGACTGAAAGGTTCAGAATCAGACTTATAATTTTCACTTGGAGGCATAGTAGTGATATGTAAAGAGCAGAATATTTGATAAGGTAACAAAATAAGGAAGTTATACCAATCTCATTAACCTAATGGGGGAAAAAATAATTGTTGAGTGAGGAAACTGATTTATGAACTGAAATTGTTAATAAAGACCAAAGGCGATCAAATAAAAATAAGTCCAAAAACCCATCTGGATCATGATTACTTTGTGCTTGAACATGTCTCCCTCATGTTGCAGGATGCACTGAGATTGTATTCTGTGGGGGCTCATGACAACAGTGCTGTACTAGTTTAAATCAGCTATTGCTGTAAGAGAAGAAGGTTTTCCATTACAAAATGAAAGTGAAAAACCCTGGCCTCCCTGCTTGATGCCCACTAGCAGCCCTGTCTCCAATGTCACCACAAGCCAATTGCCTGAACTGGCAGAATATTTGATAAGGTAACAAAATAAGGGAATTATACCAATCTCATTAACCTAACGGTGGAAAGATAGCTGTTGAGTGAGGAAACTGGTTTATTAATTGAAATTATTAATAAAGACCAAAGGTGATCAAATAAACACTTGCTCAAAGATTGGACATCAATGAGGCCATGAGTTGGTGGGGCAGGGAGGGTTGGGAGGGGTGTGGTCTATTGACCTCAAGACTCCCAGTTACCTTCCTGGAGTCTTGATGTGTTGGATCAGTCTGCAAGGGTGAATTTGAAGTCACTTCCCAAAGTAATGATACCTGAAGCATTCTGACCCCGTCCCCCCACCAAAAAAATAACAGTTCCATCTCTATCATTCACTTCTTGTGGCTGTATGTGCGTGTGTGAGTGTTTCTGTCTGTCAGTGCTGTGTGTATGTTCCTCAGTTTGTGTGTTGTGTGTGTAAATTGTATTTGTGTGTCAATGTCTGTGTCTGTCTTACAAATGTGTTTGTCTGTGTGTGTGTGTGTTTGTCTGTGTGTTTATGTTTGTGAGTATGACATTATGAATAATTAGTCGTGAGTCAAAAAGGACCAGAGACCCCTCGCTCCATTAGAGACAGAGAATTGGTTATACACACTTTTGTGCTTATGTGTGTTGATGCACGTGAATGTCTTTTTCTGAGTGCTTTCTTTGTGTTTTCATTTGTGTTTGTGTTTATATTAGTGTGTGTGGTGCCTGTATGTGTTTGTGTCTGTGTCTCTGTGTATGTTGGTGTTTGTGTGCCTGTATGTCTGTTTATATGTGAAATTGTCTATTTATTTTTGTCTGTATTTATGTGTGCGCCAGCCAATTTATTTTTGACTGTGTTGGAACTGTGTGCCTAATTGTTTGTGTGACTGTGTGTGTGTGTGTGTGTGTGTGTGTGTGTGTGAGAGTAAGAGTGTGTGCATGTCTGCCTGTGTTTTGTGTGCACCTGTAGATGTGTGTGGGTCTTTGTGTCTCTGCATGAGTATACTCAGTTTTGTGTGTGTATGTGTATGTATATTTGTGTATGTGTTTTTGTGTGTCTCTCTCTCTTTGTACTTGCCTCTATATTGTATGCTCCTTGGTTTCTGTATTTTTTTGCCAATAGTGTGTTGCATGTATGATTTATTTAATGGGGTATGGGTGTCTCTGACAAAGGCAGCATTTATTGTCCATCCCTAGTTGCCCTTGGGAAGGGGGTGGTGAGCTGCCTTCTTCGATCGCTGCAGTCCCTGTGGTATAGGTACACCCACAGTGCTGTTAGGGAGGGAGTTCCAGGATTTTGACCCAGCGACAGTGAAGGAACTGTAATATATTTCCAAGTCAGGACGGTGAGTGACTTGGAGGGGAACTTCCAGGTGGTGGTGTTCTCATGTGCCTGCTGCCCTTGGCCTTCCAGGTGGAAGATGCTGTTGAAGGAACCTCAGTGAGTTGCTACAGTGCATCTCATATCTAATGTACACTGCTGCCACTGTGCGTCGGTGGTAAAGGGAGTGAATACTTAAGATGGTAGATGGGGTAATGACAAATGGGCTGCTTTGTCCTGGATGGTGTCCAGCTTCTTGAGTGTTGTTGGAGTTGCACTCATCCAGGTAAGTGGGGAGTATTCCATCACACTCCTGACTTGTGCCTTGTAGGTGGAGGATAGGTTTTGGGGAGTCAGGAGGTGAGTTACTCACCGCACGATTCCTAGCCTCTGACCTGCTCTTGTAGCCACAGTATTTATACAGTAATCCAGTTCAGGCTCTGGTCAATGGTAAACCCTCCAGGATGCTGATGGTGGAGGATTCAGTGATGGTAATGCCATTGAATGTCAAGGAGAGATGGTTAGATTCTCTCTTGTTGGAGATGGTCATTGCCTGGCACTTGTGTGGCATGAATACTACTTTCCACTTATCAGCTCAAGCCTGAATGTTGCCCAGGTCTTGCTGCATTTGAACATGGACTGCTTCAGTATCTGAGAAATTGTAATTTAACTGAACATTGTGCAATCTTCAGTTCAAATTTCCACTTCTCACCTCATATTGAAGGAAGGTCATTAATAAAACAACTGAAGAAGATTGACACTACCCTGAGGAACTCCTGCAGTGATGTCCTGGGATTGAGATAATTGACCTCCAACAATCACAACCAGCTTCCTTTGTGCTGTGGAAAGTGGAAAGTTTTCCCCTGATTCCCATTAACTCCAGTTTTGCTCAGGCTCCTTGATGTCACACTTGGTCAAATGTTGCTTTGCTCTCAAGGGCAGTCACTCTCACCTCACCTCGGGAGTTCAGCACTTCTGTCCATGTTTCAACCAAGGATGTAATGAGGTCAGGGGCTGAGTGGCCCTGGCAGAACCAAAACTGAGCCTGTCAGTGATCAGGTTATTGTTGAGCAAGTGCTACTTGATAGCACTGTCAGCTATACCTTCCATCACTTTGCTGATGATCAAGAGTAGACTGATAATACTGGTTTGTATTTGTCATACTTTTCATGAACAGGACATACCTGGGCAATTTTCCACATAGCTGGGTAGATGCCAGCATTATAACTGTACTGGAAAGGGCTTGGCTAGGGGACGGCAAGTTCTGGAGCACAAGTCTTCAGTACCACAGCCAGGATGTTGTCAGGGCGCATAGCCTTTATGGAATCAGGGTGCTCATGTAGAGTGAATCGCATTGGCTGGAGACTGGCATCTGTGATGTTGGGGATCTGAGATTAATGTTTCCCAGGCAGCAGACACAATCTTTGCAGCTAATAAAGGCGTGGTTCCTCACAGAATCAGGCTACCCTTTATACCCTGGACTCCTGATGTCCTTACACAAGAGGCACTGAATGACTGAGCCAGGATGTCAGCAGTGCGGGCTGGCAGGGCTGTGGGGGGTTGTGGTGAGTGTCAACATTCCACCCACACTACCCCCACCAAATCCAAAACCTAGCAATATGAGGTCCGGGCACTTTGAAACCACAAAAACTTTCCCACTCGGGCCTCAGTTAAAATCGCAGTGGGGACTTGATGATGTCATTGGACTATAATTTGAATATTTAAAGAAGGACAGCACTGGGATCAGACAAGTGTCCTTGCTACCTGCTCAGAGGATAGATTAAAATAGAAGATAGAGTGAACAGGATGTTGGAAAGCCAATGAGCAAGGTTAGTGTTGCTCCTGGTGTCTCTGAGTCACTGAGATGAACCCCAAAGCTTTTCTTTGGGACCATGGGGTAGAACAAGAAAGAGAAGATTCTGCGGTGATGCCAACTGGTGTGGAAATCCAGGCAGACAACTGAGTGTCCAGGGAGGAGCAGGAGTTCCTCTGCTGCTGAGATCTGAACAGTTCAAATGATCTTCAGCAGGAGGTTCATGAGCTGAGGCTAACTACTGGTCACTATGTGTATGACAGGCTCCTGATCATCACCCTGTTTTATTATCTGATCGGAGACTTCTGAAATAGTTCAGCTTCACATGGCACATTTACACTGACATGATTCACACACAAGTTACAGCTATATAAGGGCTGGGGTAGCAGGGCTGGATGCACATATTAAGAAATTATCAGCTATGGCTCGGTTGATTTCGTTCTTGCTTCCCGCAGCCACAAAGACTCTGGGTTCAAGTCCCACTCCAGGGCTTCAGCACTAAATACTACACTGACACTCATTCCAGTGTAGCACTGAGGGAGTGTCAGACTGACGCCTTCTGGATGTGATGTTTTAACCTGTCAGCCTGCTTGGTTTGGCGTAAAAGATCCGATGTGACTACTTTGAAGAAGAGCAGGGAAGTTATCCCTGGTGTCCTGGCCAATGTTTATCCCTCAGTCAATATGGGGAAAAAAATGGATTACCTGCTGTTTGTGGGAGTTTGCTGAGTGTCTGTTGGCTGCCAGGTTTTACAACCGTGACTACAATTGAAAAGTACTTCACAGGTTGTAGAGCACTTTGGGACCAGTGGCTGTGACAGTGCTCTAGAAATACAGGTCATTCTTTTTGAAAATCAGGCAGCTATGTGTGGTAATGTGAGGCTCCATACAGACCAGAAGCACGTCCCCCAAAAGTGAAACACAAAATCCAAAAATCACATTACCAAGCCTTCCTCATTTCCCCAATGGGGAGAAAAAAAACATTAAAAACTTGGAAATAAGAGTACTGGTCTGAACTGGTGCTCCATTTTAAGGTATACAAGACCAGTTCAGACCAGTACTCATATTTCCCAGTTTTTACCATTTTTCCACCATGCAGCCTTGCCCCCATACCCTCTCTTTCCCCATCATTCCCTGTCTTCCTATTCCTTTCTCCCCCTCTTTTCTCTCTCTCGTCCTCCCTCTTACCACTCTTTCCTCTCCCCTCTCTGCTTTCATGCTCTTGTCCCTCTCTTGTTGACCCTTCTTTCCTTATCTCCTCCCCCTCTCTTGCACTCCCTTTCTCACTCTGTTTCTCACTCCTTTTCTCTCCACTATTAGGATTCCAATATGTTTCAAGGAGAAAGGAGAGGAATGCTGAAGAATTTCCAGGAATGGTCCTGAAACAGGCACTAGGCCACACATTAACCTGCGCGAGGGGCCTAAAGCCAGGTTAAGGTGGTCACCTTAATGCCTGAATATTATCCAATCCAAAATGGCCAAGTTAAATACCCCAATGATGTTGGACCTTCTCACCCCTGTCTTGTGAAGATGGAACTTTATCATCACCAGTGACTGATAAACAATCATACAAAGCTCAGTGAGAAAAATGAAAGCTCATTTGAAAATTTGCTTGAGATTTGTTTACCATACACTAGAGGTCAGTGCTGTATAACTAATATTAGTTTCTGGTGTTTGAGTCAGTTCTGCAGGGCTATTGGCTGTTCTTTTGGAATGGTAACAGTTCTGAAATTTCCCTGGGATTCTTTCAGACTCCTGATGTAGCTCTGGCAGAATTCCTTGGAGAATGATTAAAAGTAACCCCATTTCTTTGGGGATTCTGCTCGTCTTGTTCCCCAGTTTCAGCAAAAATTTGGAAAATCGATGAGGAATTTTTAGGCCAAAATGTTTCTGAGTAGTCAGGTAGGCTCAAAGACATTGGCACAAATCTTCTGGTCCCTGTGGAAGTCCTGATGTGCAGACCTATGTGGGCATTGCTCAGAAATTTTAAACTTCTGATTGGCAATTTCCTGCTCCCTCAGACCCCACACAGGAAGGTCTTTATCTCTGAACTAGGTTTGGAGATTTTGGACAGATCCATGCAACAAACCTGCTCAGTTACCCAGGAAATGTTAGATTACAGCCTGGGTATCTCCATAAACCCCCCAACCCCGCAATCACCCCCACCCTGAACACTCCAACCATTGCTACTGTTCAGAAGATTCAGGCCATTGGCTTATTTAGTTTAGAGCAATGTAAACATAGCAATGACTTGATCGAAGTTTATAAGATAGCAGGCAGGTTGGAAGCATTATTTCTATTTCACAATTTAGGGAGGAAAATGGGACATGGACTTAAACTAGACAACAGTAGGAATTGACTGGATGGGCTAGATTTTCTCCATAGGTGAGTAGTCCAGTCCCCAGGATTGAATGTGGAACATAAGCCTGTGCGGGTGAAGGATGGGACACTGGGCAGCATTTTCCCAACAGCAACCAATTAAGAGGTAAGAATATTTCCAGGGCCAATTAGGCAAGTCTCAGTGATCATAGAAGGGGTGCACCTTCCAGCAGTAGTACCCTAGCCACGGAATGCCCATTGCTACTGGGGACACCTCCATGGGCCATAGAGAGGCCATAGGACTCTTACCTCCCTCCACCCCATGATAACCCACTGGGTGGCTGACAGGTAATACCTGACAACCTCCCCATGTGGCAGTGGTGCCTTCCAACACTGATAAATTGCCAGCTGGGCAGGAAGTGTTCCCTTAACTGGGCACTTAACTGGAATAATTGATCATGTCACTGTTGTTCCCATCGCTTATCATATCTGGTGGCAGTGGGAAGAAAAAGGATTTCCTTACTGCTTCCTGTCTCCAGACATTTGGGAAAATTCAACCCATCAATATTAAGCTATCATTCTTTTTCCAGGAAATTGTTATATTCTTTCACAGGATGTGGGCATCCAGGCTAGGCCAGCATTTATTGTCCATATTATGATCCTCAGGAATGTGTTGCTGACTGGTGTATTGGGGCTGACGTTTTGCAGGTCTAGACTAAGGAGCTGGGTCAGTACTTGATTAGAGCAGAGATTACATCACATTGAAAGTAAATGTCTCTATAGAAATGGCTGGTGCTGTCATGATGGACTGAATGGGCCTATTTCTGTGCTGTAACTTTTCTATGGTCCTATAGTACTGGGTCCATGTGATCTGGGGACTGGATGTGATCACCTGAGGGAGTTGGGAGGAGTTTTCCAGGTTATTGGTTCTCATATTTTGGGATATTCTGGCATTTTGTTTGCCCAGCCATGTCAGTTGTGATCTGAGTTCTACAGAATGTCGTAATCTTGGTTGGACAGGTCAGCGAGAGAATTCATTTTCAGATGTAAATAACATGATAAGGTCCCAGATAGATACAGGCTGGTAACTGTATTGTAACAACGTGGCATGGATCTAGCTGGATTCTGTATTTACTGAACCTCCAGCTTCAGAGAGGATGAGCCGGAGAGATTGGATGGACCCTGTCAATACAATACAATGCACTTGTTAAAGGGGAGGGACTGACATAGAACTGGGAGGTTTCAGGCTTCAGTGATCCAGAGTGCGATGACTGCAGCTGCTGTGGAGGGAGGGTGGTTAGCGGGGTGTTGCTGGGGGGATGTGATGACATAGCCCTTGTCCTTTTTTATTCTTTCATTGGAAGTAGGTGTTGCTGGAAAGGCCATCGTTTGTTGCTCATCCCTGATTGCCCTTGAGGTGAATGGCTTACTAGGTCATTTCAAAGGACAGTTAAGAGTCAACCACATAACTGTGGACCTGGAGTCACATATAAGCCAGACAAAGTAAGTATGACCGATTTCCTTCCCTAAAGGACATGAGTGAAAACACAGTGGGTTTTTACAACAATCGATGATAGTTGCCATGGTCACCATTAGTGATGGTAATGAATGAACCCAAGCCCACAGAGCTTGGGCCTCATGATTAGTTGCCATGGTCACCATGTGATTTTTTTTTTCATTCATGGCTAGGGCAAGGCCAGCATTTACTGCCCATCCCTATTTGCCTTGTTCAGAGGGCATTTAAGAGAAAACCACATTGCTGTGGGTCTGGGTCACATGTAGGCCAGACCGGGTAAGGGCAGCATATCTCCTTCCCTATAGGACATTAGTGAATGATTGTAATGAATGAACTCAAGTTCATAGAAATTGGGCCTCAGGATTACTAGTCAAGCAACATTTCCACAGCACTACCATCTTCCCTTGTAGTGGGACTATCACTTTTCAACCAGTATGAGAGGTGCCCTCATGAAAGGAAGAAAAATATTTCCATTGATATAGTTCTTTCACAATCACAGGACATCCCATAGCTCAATGAAATCTTTTTGATGGGCAGTAACTGTTATAATGCAGCCAATTTGCACAAAGCAAGGTCCCACCAATAGCAGTGTGACATTGACAAGATAATCTGCTTCTGGTAAAGTTGATTGGGTGATAAATATTGGCTAGGACACCAGAGAGAACTCACCTGCTCTTCTTCAAATAGTGCTGTAGGGTCTATTACCCTGACCTGAAAGGGCAGAGAAGGTTTTACAACTCAACCAAAATCCAGACAACATGAGAGTTTGAATTTGAATTCTGTTTTAATAAAAAGTTGGTATAAATAGAATTCTCAGATTATCATTAAAGGCCCAACAGGTTTATTAATATTCTTTAAGAAAGGGAACTCTCTTTTCAAACCCTGTTTGGCATAAACGTGACTCTAGTTCCACTCTTAAGATCTGGCCCTTAACTGCTCTCTGAGCTGGGCCAGTAAGTCACTCAGTTGTATCACACTGCAGCAGTTCAATGAGAAAATGCACTTGCACCTTCTCAGGACAACTCGAGACCTTCAACAGTGTAACACTCCCACAGTACTGCTCTGAGATTGGCAGCCTGGATTACAGGCCCAAGGCACTGGACCTTCTGAATCTAAGACCAAGGTAGAAGTACCACTAATGAGGCTCCACCAAGGCACTGATATAGCAGGGAGAACACTTTAATGTTAAACAGAAGCACATATTATACATGTAAATCAACCTAAATATGTATAAACTGACAGCAGTTGAGGATCCATTTAAATATTTAAAATGCCCCCTCTGTTGTTGTATGGTCCATATTTATCATTGGAAGATCAATGGCATCAATTGACTCTTAATTGCATGATGTCCTGAGGTTCAAACCAGGATTATTGGTTTTTTGAAAAATGCTGTGGTCACAAGAGTAGCCATGATTGGGTGGGACTCACTGTCAGTTTGTTTGTCCAATTCACAGGCACAAGTCAGCCAGTAAAGGGACAAAAATGGCCTCCAGCACCATGAGACCTCAGGGCTTGATAACATCATCACCAATGCCTAGCAACCAGCTGACCCTAGCATAGGACCCTATTTTAAAATTAAGGGTCACCCTTTCAAGACAGATATGAGAATTTTTTTCTCTCTGAGGGTTGTGCAACTTTGGAACTCTCTGCCTCAGAGGGTGGTGGAAGTGGGGTCATTGAATGTTTTTAAGGCAGAGATAGATAGAATCTTTTTAGGCAAGGGAATAGTAGGTTATCTGAGGTAAAGGGGAATGTGGAAACACAAACAAATCAGCCATGATTTTATTGAATGGTGAAGCAGGCCCGAGGGGCCACATGGCCTACTCCTATTTCGTATGTTTGTATGTTCTGCTTTGTTTCTTCATATTGAAATAAACAGAGAGGACAATTTGGAGAGATTTGGAATGGGCAGTTGAATTGATAGAGCCTATTATGCCCATCCACACAAAGTGAAAATTATCTGATATTTGTCAATGAGAGAAAATCTTCATGGAATATCTCTCATTCCATATGTTGGAAGGTGACACTGTCAGTTAACACCAACTCTCTCAGTCCGAGAAGAACAGACCAGTGTGGCAAGAAGTTCAATACTGCAGCAGCCTGCTTACCCTTTAAAACTAACTTGTCACACTGCCAGTCCATTCAAAGGGCTCTATTAACTAGAGGTCAAGCAATAAGTGTCCCTGTTTTGCCTTACTGCATGTACTTGTCTGCACAATGTTATATCCCACCCTTTACCGTAACTGGGCAATTCCACCACATTGCTGATGTCGTTTGCCTGATGCCAATTGGCTCACAACCCTTGGTTGCATTCACCTAATTCAGTCAACTTTCTTACAGAAGAAACTTGTGTGTGATCTCCATGAGATGCAGGGGTGCCAGGCAGGGGTCCTCAATCAATAGCTGGCAATTCCCACCCAATCTGAACAGACCCTCCTTTCCTGTAGATCCACCACAGCATTAGGTACACCAGAGGAAGAAAAAGAAAATGATGTGGATGAGAAGGATAATGAGAAACAGCCTCATACTTCATTGTTGATGAAGATGACAGGAGTGAATAGGGTGATAATGAGGGCCAGGAAGTAATGGCCAAGTTCTTGGACCATAACCGCCCACCAAATCCATCATCTGTTATCAGCAAGTTGCTAGAGTGTATAATTAAGGACAGGCTGACTGAACTCTATGAAAATGTTCAGCTGATCAGAGATAGACAACATGGATTTATAAAGTGTATATCATGCCTAATTGAATTTTTTGAAGAGGTGACTGAAGTAGTGACAAGGGAAAGTCTTTGCATGTTATTTATATGGGCTTCCAGAAGGCAATTGATAAAGTTCCTCATAAGAAATGGTTAGTTAAAGCTCATGGAACTGAAGACAGTTGATTGGCTGGGTTAGGGAATAGGCTGAGGAGCAGGAGACAGAGGGTAGGGGTAGTTAGACATACTCTAAGTGGCAGCTTGCAATTAGTGGTGTCCTGCAAGGACCTCATTTTTATGCATTCATGGGATGTGGGCGTTTCTGGCTAGGCCAGCATTTATTTCCCAGCCCTATTAGGCCTTGCCTGGAGGGCACTTAAGAGTCACCCACATTGCTGTGGGCCTGGAGTCACATGTAGGCCAGACCAAGTAAGGACAGCAGATATCCTTCCACATTAGTGACAATCGACAATGGTTTTAATTGAATTCAAATTTCACGATCTGCTGTGGTGAGATTCAAACCCAGGTCCCCAGAGCATTACCCTGGGCCTCTGGAATCCAGTTCAGTGACAATCCCACTATGCTACTACCTGCCTCAATTATTTGCTCTGTTATTAAGGAGTTGGATGACCGGATAGAAAGTCTCAAATCCAGATGTGTATATTATGCAAATATAGATGGCTTTATAAACAATGTAAATATAATTGTTAAATTTTCAGAGGTATTACTTGATAAAATGAATGGGCAAACTGAGGCAAATAAATTTCAATGTAGGCAAACAAGGCCGTCCACTTTAGACCACAAAATGGATGAACAGGGGAGTTTCAAGATGTTGAAAAGCTAGAAACAATGGTGGAACAAAACGATTTGGGGGTTCACATACGCAGGTCATTAAAATGTCATGAGCAGTGTTAGAGGGAAATTAAAAATGCTAAAAGAGAATACAGCAAGAATTTACTGAAAAACCCTTCAAATCTCAAGGCATACATGTCTGCTAAACATATTAAGAGTTGAAGATTACCAGATGAACATAGCACAGCCTTGAGAGTCAGATTGGAGACACAAGAAAGGACAGAAATTAGATTAGGTGTACTCCCCTCTCACATAGGAAAGAGGCAGATGGTTTTAGCTTAGATATAGGAAGACATACAATGGACAAGGTGGGGTGGTGGGGGGGGCTTTGATGAAACACAAACAGTCTTAAGCTGTGTGAACCAAGGTCTTTGCATATGTGTTTTAATTTTGATTTGATAATATAATTATGTATACAGCCTTTAGAATAATTGGTTAGCAAAATCACGTTTTTATGTACTCATAGTTAGTTAGCATGGGACTGGTGTGTCGGTTACCGATTGGATGTATTCAAATGTACTCAAATGTATTATGATAAGAAAAAGTACAAAAGCAATGAAATGTAATCAGTCTGGGAGCTGGGTCTTCTTTCTTAGCAATGACTGTGGCTCTCTTGCATATGCTTTAATAAAACTAGTTAAAGGAAGCCTGAGTCTCTGTGGTCGCTGTGTGATCAGGGATTGTAACTTCTCTTCAACTGGCCTATGTGGTAGTTGCAGGATTAGAGGGAGTACCTTCTTCAAATAGGTACAGAAAATAATCAAACAGGCTAATGCAATGGTAGCATTTACACATAGAGGGCTAGAGTACAAGGGGGAAGAGGTTATGCTTCACCTGTATGAAGCCTTAGTCAAACCAACTACACTCTGAGTTACTGTGAGCAGCTGTGGACACCACACTTTAGGAAGGGTCTATTGGCTTTGGAGGGAGGGCAATGTGCATTTATCAGAATAGTACCTGGACTCAGGTTAAAGTTATGAGGAGAGATTAAGCAAGTTAGGGTTTTATTCTCTAGTATTTAGAAGGTAAAACATGACTTTACCAACGTTTTCGACATGTTATTGGAACAGATAGGATAGATAGAACTTATTTCTGCTAGTTGTGGAATCCAAAACAAAGACGCACGGCCTAAAGTTTGGAGCCAGATGTTCCAGGGGTGAAATTAGGAAATACTTCCATGCACAGAGGGTAGTAGACATGTGGCATTTTCTTCTGCGAGTAACAATTGTTTCTAGGTTAATTGTTAATTTTAAATCCAAGAGTGATAGGATTTTGTTCAGCAAAGGTCTTATGGGACAAAAATATGTATGTGGAGTTTGGTCACAGATCTGAATGCAGGACCAGGCTCTAGGAGTTAAAGACCCTACGACTGCTCCTGTGTTCCCATATTCCAGCCCTGACATCACTTGCTGCTTCACTCATACTAGTGAGTTCAGTTGCTTTTGTCCAGAAGATTACTGTTAGTGAAGATACAACATTGGCCAATTCATGGGCATGGAGAAGCTGGCAGTTTGGGGCAGTGTATGAAGATGTGTGATTAAACCCAAGAAGACTGCCTGTATCAGTTGGGTAATGCCCTGAAAATAAGGATCCCTGAGGAACATTATATCTCACGCGTGCTCTCTGACATCAGTCATGAAACATATAAAGTGTGTGTATGTATAAATATATATAGTAACACCAGAGTCTATAGATCCGGTTTGCTGCAACATTTATAGATTTTTTTTTCTTCCTGACAAGTATCAATGCATAGTGCAGAGGCGACACTGGTATCTGCAGCACAGCTCTTACCACAGGAGTGACCAGAGTCTATTTCCTGACAACCGTGCCTTTTCCTCCCTTGAATACATAGTACAAATCTAATGCCAGTTGCTGACGAAAAGGACAGCACTTCAAAACGATTCCAGCTGTAAATCCCTTGAAGGTACATAAGCACATGGATATAACAAGGCAGATTAAATTATATAAGAACTGCAGGATATGACATGTTTGGCGCCAAGGATTACTATGTGTTTAGCCAGGTACCTGTGCATTCAGTGCTGTTAATCTGAGTGATCAGCGTTGCAGCATTCCATGTTTAAATCTTTCAAGCCCGCTGTGTAGGAATTTCTAGAGAAAACTCTTAACCCAGCTTTTACCAGAGTTAATCACAGCCTTTATACTTTAAGAAATATAATGGTTGACGAAATTCTGCTACACAGTTACATTGATCATTTCTTCCTAATCCCCTTTCACCAACAGGTCAATTCTATCCCCCTGGTTGACCTACAGACCGGAGTGTTTGGGCGGGGGTTCAAAGATGGGACACAACACACTGGTCTGCTGAACAGAGCAATTTAAGTTTCAGGGGAAAAATAACTTTATTCTTATAAAATCACCATTGTGCATGTTTTTAATTCAAGGAATGAATTTTTTACTACGGATTTTATCCATTGCTGATAATTGGGCCGGTAGAGTAAAACATGTATCAGAAGTCTTGTGTTATTTATTTTGTCCGGAAGAATGTTTCGGTAACCTATTCTATGTTCACTCCCCTGCCTTGGAAAGGAGGACAGAGTCCCTGATCTACGTTCCTGTAGCTACCAGGGGGTAGCAGAGACCACTCATAGTGAACTCTCCTCTGCTTGCCTTCTCTTTCTGGCTGGTAGAAGACGCATCAGCCCCTCCTCAGAGCAGCTCAGGGAAAGCTGGAGTGAAAAGAGTAAGTGTCACACCAGGGTAGCCTTTGAACTTATCGCCCGAGGGTAAACTGGCTTCGTGAATCGAATACCCGTTGTACAAATCGACAGTCAATTTGAATTGAAATGAAAATCGGACGTTTCCCTTTATAGGCGGGGTCGAGAGCGAGAAGCTGATGGGCCGGATTCACGCCTGAGTGCAAATTGAGCATCGACCCCAGCAGCTCCTGCTAAATTGTTGAATGTGTGTGTCTCCGCCTGCCTGGATGGGTGGAATAATGTATTCATTCAATGTGTTTCACAATAACAATTTCGTAACACGTTATATTGAAAGTAAAGCATCGGATCGCCACATGGTCCACATGTGATGTTTTACATCCATGCAGTATCCAATCGAGGAAGTGCTATATTACCAAATCCTTCATATTCGGCAGATTAGCTGCACCCGGTACTGACAGTCTTGATTCCGTCAATCCCAGAGGAAAGGTTA
The DNA here is from genome assembly GCF_017639515.1 of Carcharodon carcharias. Lineage (NCBI taxonomy): Eukaryota > Metazoa > Chordata > Chondrichthyes > Lamniformes > Lamnidae > Carcharodon > Carcharodon carcharias. The sequence continues at coordinate 104,789,287 of NC_054473.1, read as the reverse complement.
TGTAATCCCTGTTGGTATTCTCTGTAAGAGAACATCCCTAACTTTGACATTTCGCCCCATGCTGTTTCTGGGAAATGGAGCTCACCGGACAAGAACACAGTCAGAAACATTCGGGAAGGGGACTGGGTTCGAGTGGCAATTTAATGTTGAGCAGAGGTCCGTAGTGGACAATTAACTCAGAATTTCCTGTGAATTAAGCACATGTGGTCCCTTTAACTGAATTTAAATGTTAATTTGAGCAATTGTGGAGAATTACCGTCAACTGGGAGCAGGTGATGGGCAGCATATGCAATAAAAGCAGAAAATACTGGAAATAGTCAGCAGGTCTGGTACCATCTGTGGAGAGAGAAAGAGAGTTAACGTTGTATGTCAATGATCTTCCATCAAAACTTGAGAGGAGGCATGGAAGGGTTTGATCTCGTTGAAAGTAGATAGATCGCCAGGCTGGGATGAAATATATCTCCAGCTGTTCCCAAAAGCAAGGGAGGAAATTGTGGAGACTCTGACGATCATATTTCAAACCTCCCTGGTGACCGGAGTGGTGCTAGAGTATTGGAGGACTGACAATATGTGCTGTTGTTTAAAAAAGGAAAGAAGGGATAATTCGAGTAGCTATAGCGAAGTTAAACTCGATTGTAAGCAAAGTTTGGCATTTCTTGAAGAGGAGTGAGAGTCAATTAAACACACAGATTAAAACAAAAAACTGAGGATGCTGGAAATCCAGAACATTTTATTCTTCGTCTCAACAAGAAACTTTTTCTCTTTCTCTCAAGTGCTAAGGAACACAAGCTCCAACAACTCATTCATACCAACACCCATCCAGAACTCTCCACCTCTGCCTGTCCCTCCGTCCCCACCCCATCTTCCAATCCCAGCCCCAGTTGTGTATTCACTATACCGCCTGACATTCCCCTCTCCATCGCTGAATGTTCAGTGCTCAGCAAAGGACTTAGTTTCATACCCTTACGCCCTCATCTCAATGAACTTCGGGCTCGGCACGATGATGAACTCTTCTTCCACCGTCTTGGTCTCCGGGCTCACTTCTTTGGGCATGAGTCCTCTCCCCATTCAACGGATCTTTTTACCCACCTGCAATATTCTCCCTCCACCTGTAGCCCTCCCTCTGGATTATTACCTTATCTTGATCTTTTCATTGAGAACTGTCGGCGTGACATTAGTCGTCTCAATTTCTCTGCTCCTCTCAACCATTCCAATCTGTCTCTCTCTGAACTTACTGCACTCCGTTCTCCCAGGTCCAACCCCAACAATGTCATCAAACCCGCTGACAAGGGTGGTGCTGTTGTTGTCTGGTGCACTGACCTCTACCTCACGGAGGCTGAGTGTCAACTCGCAGACACTTCCTCCTACCTCTCCCTGGACCATGACCCCACCACTGAACATCAAGCCATTGTTTCCAGGACTGTCACTGACCTCATCTCCTCTGGAGATCTTCCTCCCACAGCTTCCAACCTGATAGTCAACCAACCTCGGATGACCCGCTTCTACTTCCTACCCAAAATCCACAAACAGAAGTGTCCTGGTAGACCAATCGTGTCAGCCTGCTCCTGCCCCACGGAACTCATTTATCATTATCTTGACTCCCTTCTCTCTCCCCCCTTGTCCAGTCCCTTCCCACCGACATCCGTGATGCCTCTGACATCTTACGTCACATCAACAATTTCCAGTTCCCTGGCCCCAACCGCTTCCTCTTCACCATGGATGTCCAATCCCGCTACACCTCCATCCCCCACCAGGATGGTCTGAGGGCCCTTAGCTTCTTCCTCAAACAGAGGCCTGAACAATCCCCATTCACCACTACTCTCCTCCGTCTGGCTGAACTTGTTCTCACACTGAACAATTTCTCCTTCAACTCCTCTCACTTCCTCCAAATAAAAGGTGTGGCTATAGGTACCTGCATGGGCCCCAGCAATGCCTGTCTCTTTATTGGGTATGTGGAACATTCCTTGTTTCAGTCCTACTCCGGCCCCCTTCCACAACTCTTTCTCCAGTACATCGATGATTACTTCGGTGCTGCTTCATGCTCTTGTCGGCACTTGGAAAATTTTTTATTAATTTTGCTTCCAATCTCCATCCCTCCATCATTTTCATATGGTCCATCTCTGATACTTCCCTTCCTTTCCTTGACCTCTCTGTCTCAATCTCTGGTGATAAACTGTCCACCAATATCCATTACAAGCCTACCGACTCCCACAGCTATCTTGACTACAGCTGCTCACACCCCGCTTCCTGTAAGGACTCCATCCTATTCTCTCAGTTCCTTCACCTCCATCCCATCTGTTCTGATGATGCTACCTTCAAAAACAGTTCCTCTGACATGTCCTCCTTCATCCTTAACTGAGGTTTTCCACCCACGGTCGTTGACAGGGCCCTCAACCATGTCCGGCCCATCTCCCATGCATCTGCCCTCACGCCTTCTCCTCCCTCCCAGAAACATGATAGGGTCCTCCTTGTCCTCACTTATCACCCCACCAATCTCCGCATTCAAAGGATCATCCTCTTCCATTTCCGCCAACTCCAGCATGATGCCACCTCCAAACACATCTTCCCTTCACCCCCCTGGCAGCATTCTGTATGGATCATTCCCTCTGGGGCACCCTGGTCCACTCCTCCATCACCCCCTACTCCTCAACCCCCATCTATGGCATCTCCCCATGCCCACGCAAAAGATGCAACACCTGCCCCTTCACTTCCTCTGTCCTCACCCTCCAAGGGCCCAAACACTCCTTTCAAGTGAAGCAGCATTTCACTTGCTTTTCCCCCAACTTAGTCTACTGCCTCCATTGCTCCCAATACGGTCTCCTCTACATTGGAGAGACCAAACGTAAACTGGGTGACCACTTTGCAGAACACCTGCGGTCTGTCCACAAGAAAGACCCAAACCTCCCTGTCACTTGCCATTTTAACACTCCACCCTGCTTTCTTGACCACAAGTCTGTCCTTGGCTTGCTGCATTGTTCCAGTGAAGCCCAACGCAAACTGGAGGAACAGCACCTCATCTTCGGTATAGGCTCTTTACAGCCTTCTGGACTGAATATTGAATTCAACAACTTTAGATCTAGAACTCCCTCCTCCATCCCCACCCCCTTTCCGTTTCCTCCCCCTTCCTTTTGTTTTTTCCAATAATTTATATAGATTTCTCTAATCCCACCTATTTCCATTATTTTTAAATCTTTTATGCCCTGCTAGTCTTTCCACCCCACCACCACTAGAGCTGTACTGGAGTGCCCTACCATCCATTCTTAATTAGCACATTCGTTTAGATAATATCACTACCTTCAACACCTCTGTATTCTTTTGTTCTTTTGTCTGTGACATCTTTTGATTATCTGCTCCTATCATTGCTTGCTTGTCCCTACAGTCACATTCCCCCCGCCCCAGCCCCCATCCCACCTTAAACCAGCTTATATTTCACCCCTCTCCTTATATTCGCTCAGTTCTGTGGAAAGGTCATGAGGACTCGAAATGTCAACTCTTTTCTTCTCCGCCGATGCTGCCAGACCTGCTGAGTTTTTCCAGGTAATTGTTTTTGTTTTGAGCTAAATGACCTCCTCGACTAATGTAATTTTCCTGATTTTTAAATTTGTTACTCATTTTTAAAACTCATTCACTGGATGTGCGCTTGGCTGGCTTGGCCTATCCCTCGTTGCCCTTGAGAAGGTGGTGGTGAACTGCCTTGTTGAACTGCTGCAGTCCACGTGATGTAGGTACGATCACAGCGCTGGGTGAACGAATGATGGCTAGCGAAGACCGGGATTAAAGACCCACATTTATACATTGCCTCAGAACTCAAGATGTCCCAAAAATGCTTCGGACAATGAACCACTTTTTGCGGAGTATTGACTGTTTTAACGTCGGAGAATGGCAGCCATTTTGAACGCACTAATGCCCGATTGGGGAAAGTGAGATGCGATAGGCTAGACACGGAGAACTGGGAAACTCTATAACCAGTTTAAAGCACTGGCTCCCTCTGGGGAGGCGAAATGTTTGAACAGAATAAATGACACCAAAACAAAACGGCTCAAAGGCAAGATTAGCAACTCAGGGTGCAGTCCTAGTGGCACACTCGGCAGTGTCCAACCCGCTAATTATCTTCTGCTGTCCAGTTCTAGTGCCTACTTAATGCTTGATTCTAGACTACTCTGGAAAAAGAAGCAAGAAATATTATGTAAGTGAAGAGAGCAATCTGTGGTTTTGGTCCATATGAGAACTAATGGAAGTGCGGGTCTGAGCTCTGAGGGAAATATCGGAGATTAGGAAGCATGTTGAGGACTGAAAGGGGTAATTGCCTTACCATGAGCTAGGAGAGGACAACATAGAAAAAAGAAACAGGAGGAGGTCATTCGGCCCTTCGAGCCTGCTCCGCCATTCAGTATGATCATGGCTGATCCTCTACCACCCCACCCCCCCGCCCCGTTTTCTCCCCAAACCCCTTGATGCCTTGAGAATCTAGAAATGTATTCATTTCCTCAAATATATTCAGTGACTTGGCCTCCACAGCCTTCTGTGTTAGAGAATTCCGCAGGTTTCCCACCCTCTGAGTTAAGAAATTTCTCCTCATCTCAGCCCTAAATGGCCTACTCCATACTCTGAGACCGTGATGCCTTGTTCTAGATCCTCCCCCACCCCCCAGCCAGAGGAAACATCATCCCAGCATCCAGTCTGTCCAGCCCTGTCAGAATATTAAATGTTTCAATGAGATCCCCTCTCATTCTTCTAAACTCCAGTGAATACAGACCTAGCTGACCCAATCTCTCCTCATACGACAGTCCTGCCATCCCAGGGATCAGTTTGGTGAACATTCACTACACTCCCTCTATGGCAAGTATATCCTTTCTTAGGTAAGGAGGCCAAAACTGTACACAATACCCCAGATGTTGTCTCACCAAGGCCCTGTACAGCTGCAGCAAGAAATCCTTGCTCCTGTATTCAAGTCCTCTCGCAATGAAGGCCAACATACCATTTGCCACCTTAACTACTTGCTGCACCTGCATGCTTGCTTTCAGTGATTGGTGTACAAGGACACCCAGGTCCCTCTGTACATCAACATTTCTCAATCTATCACCATTTAAATTATGCTCTGCCATTCTGTTTTCCCACTGAAGTGGATAACCTCACACATCCACGTTATACTGCATCTGCCATGTATTTGGCCACTCACTCAAATTTTCTAAATTATCTTAAAGCCACTTAACATCTTCCTCACTGCTCACATTTCCACCTAGTTTTGTGTTGTCAGCAAACTTGGAAATATTACATTTGGTTCCCTCATCCAAATCATTGATATATATATATATTGTGAATAACTGGGGCCCAAGCACTGATCCCTGCAGTACCCCACTAGTCGGTGCCTGCCACTCCAAAAAAGACCCATTTATTCCTACTCTCTGTTTCTTGCCTGCTAACCAATTCTCAATCCATGCCAATATATTACCCTCAATCCCATGTGCTTTAATTGTGCACATTAACCTCTTACCACGATTCTCCTTTATCTAATCTGCTAGTAATGTCCTCAAAAAAAAAACTCCAGTCGGTTTGTCAAACGTGATTTGCCTTTCATAAGTCCATGCTGACTTTGTCTAATTCTGTTGATATTTTCTAAGTGTTCTGCTTTTACATCCTTTATAATAGATTTGTGCATTTTCCCTACTACTGATGTCAGACTAACCGGTCTATAATTCCCTGTTTTCTGCCTCCCTCCTTTTTTAAATAGTGGGGTTACATTTGCCACCCTCCAATCTGATGGTACTGTTCCAGAATCTACAGAATTTTGGGAGATGACAACCAATGCATCCGTTATTTCAATGGCCACCTCCTTTAGCACCCTGGGATGTAGATTATCAGACCCTGGGGATTTATTGACTTTCAGCCCCATTAATTTCTCCAGCACTTTTTTAGTAATATTAATTTCCTTCAATTCCTCCTTCTCACTAGACCCTTGGTTCCCTAGCACTTAGCCATGGTTGGGTTGCTTTTCTTGTTGTGCCAAGAAATAATATATAATTGTTGCAATGCATACATTCATTCCTTAAATATTAGCCATTGCCTGTCCACCATCATGCCTTTTAATGAAGTTCCACAATCTATCTTAGCCAACTCATGCCTTTGTCGTTCCCTTTGTTAAGATTTAGGACCATAGTTTCAGATCAGAATACTTCACTTTCCATCCTAATGAAGAATTCCATCATGTTATGGTCACTGTTCCCTAAAGGACCCCACAAAACAAGATTATTAATTAACCCCTTCTCAATGCACAATGCCAAATCTAGGATAGCCTGTTCCCTCGTCAGTTCCTTGACATACTGGTCCAAAAAAAATCTCATACACACTCCAGGAATTCATCTGCCACAGTATTATTGCTAATTTGGTTTGCCCAGTCTGTATGTAGATTAAAGTACCCCATGATTACTGTAGCACCCTCGTTACATGCATCTCTAATTTCCTGTTTAATGCCATCCCCTACCTTATCACTACTGTTCAGAGGCCTATAGACAATTCCCACTAACATTTTCTGCCCTTTGTTGCTTCTTGGCTCCACCCAGACTGATTCTTCATCTGGATTGTCTGAGCCAATATCCTCTCTCACTATCACACTGATTTCATCCTTAACAAGCAACACCAAGCCACCTCCTTTTTCTTTTTGCCTGTCCATCCTAAATATTGAATACCCTTGGATATTCGGTTCCTAGCCTTGGTCACCCTGCAGCAATGTCTCCATAATCACAATCATATTGTACCCATTTACATCTACTTGCACTGTTAATTCATCCACCTTATTGTGAATGCTCTGCGTATTCAGGCACAGTGGCCTTTAGACTTGTCTTTTTAACATTTTACTCTTCTTTTATGCTATTGCCCTATTTGCTACCAGCACTTGTTTCCTCTGCTTTCCACATTTGTTTTCAACTTTTGTCTTTGATTCCTATCTTTGGTTCCCTCTCTTGTGTCTCCCTGCTCAGGTTCCCATCCCCCTTCCACTCTAGTTTTACCCCTTCCCACCCACACGGTACTAGCAAATACCCCTGTGAGGATATTGATCCCAGTCCTGCTGGGGTGCAGCCTGTCCAGTTTGTGTGGGTCCTATCAGTCCCAGTACCTCAGGAATCTACATCCGCCCCTCCTGCACCATCTCTCCAGCCACGCATCTATTCTCCTATTCCTGATCTCACAAGCACGTGGCACTGGGAGTAATTCTGAAATTACTAACTTTGAGGTCCTGCTTTTAAATTTATTTCCTAGCTCCCTATATTCTGCTTGCAGGGCCTCACCCCTCTTTTTACCTACGTCTTTGGTATCAACGTGGACCATGATCGCTGCATGTTCACCCTCCTTCTTCAGAATGTCCTGCAGTCACCCAGTGACATCGTTGACCTTGGCGCCAGGGAGGCAACACATCATCCTGGCGTTACGTCTACGGCCGCAGAAATGTCTTTCTGCTCCCCTTACGATAGAATCCCCGTCACTAATGCTCTCCCACGGTCTCAATCTGAAGCAGCTGATGAATGGACAGTAGGATCTTCAACATCACGGATCATATTGGTTATCGTCACATTACTGAATCGAGAGAGTTACTGTCCTGTGTGACCACATCCACTGGCAGACAGATGTATGTAAAAAGTAATCGGAGTAGATTTTCAACCTCCAGCCGGGAATCAAACTGGCACAGCAGGCTGGGAGGAAACGACGAAGTCACAATCAGTTTACGTCACCAAAACAAATAAAGGGAACATTGCTATGAGCAGTGGGTAAATGGTCAAATCCCACAATCAATCTGAAAACCACACAAAGTAGAAAGGAAGATTGGGGTTAATCAGGGAGAAGTCATTAGCTGCCACCAAGCTTAGAAATTCGAAAGTTCGGAGGAAGACTCTAAGATTGGCGCAGATAAGCATTTTTCAGAATCACACAGAGGGAGGAGATACAGCCTGTGGCGGGAGGCACTGCACTTTAGCAGAACCAAGAGAACAGAGATTATTGGGGAGTTACCATGGTAACAGCTATAGAGAAAGACAGCACCAGGGTGCGGCATTTCCTCTGAATTACGCACAAGAACAGAGTGGTCCTTTGCGGGGAGCATTGAGGTAAATGAGACAGGAAAGTCTCGCTTTAAATCCCTTCCTAAATTTGGAGAACAAGAATTTCCTCTAACCTTCCATTGCTACTGCTACATGTCAAGAATGGGGAAGATCAGTGCTTTGGAATCGGTGAGAACTTTCTATCCTGGTGTTGGGGAAGAAGGCTGGTCGTCAGGAGGCCCGTGGAGACAGGCGGTAGGAGTTTGCCCGCTGATCCTTCTACTAGGCCCTTAAACCGCTGGTTATGTTGTACCTGGACTTAATCAGAGTCCATTAGCAATTTTACACTAGCACATTTATTGATTTTCTACCCTCTTTAATATTGGCGTCACCTTTTCAACTCCTGTCGTTCGTGCCCACTGCAGCAAATACAATCCCTTCTTCCTCAGTGGAATACTGCTCCAGCTAATGTCTTTGTCCACGTAAGGACATAGGGAATAGGTTCGATTAGATCTTCAATCCCCCATTCAATGCGATCAATGCTGACCTGTGAGCTAACTCCATATACCCGTTTATACCGGTTAATAGATTGGGTTAACAAGCATCTATTAACCTGAGACGCAACACTGACTATTTATCTAGCATCAATTGCCATTAGGAGAAGAGGGTTCTAAGCCTCTACCACACCTTGCCTGTAGAAGTATTTCCTAATTTCACTGTAAATCGCCTGGCTTTAATTATCATATGTGACCCTCTAGTCCCAGACCCCTCAACCATGTGTTCCCATTAAAAACTGAACTTCAGTCAACTCATTCCCTTGTTTTCCAGGCCCTGGAGATAAAGAGGGCAGGTTTCCATTTTTCTTTTGGATTATCCCTCGGACCTGATCTTGACATTTTAATGATTTATGTACCTGAACCCCCAAGTCTCTTTGGACCATTTTTAAAATTCGTAGACGAGATGTGAAGGGGTACGTCAGGGCTGCCCCCTGTCTGCCCAACTATATTTTATTTGCATGGAGCCTTTCCTGTGCCTCTTGTGGAGGAGATTGTCGGGATTGGTTCTGCATGGGCTGGGCATTGGGGTGGTCCTTTTGGCTGATGCTAACGAGGTACTCCATATGTTTAGTGACCTGGCTGACCTGCGGAGGATGTGCGAGTGCCAGGAGATCTACTCTGCCGAGTCTTCTGCCAGGATTAACTGGGGTAAATGTTCTGGACTCCTGGTTCAACCGTGGAAGATGGATCCCCTACCCCAGGAGATCAGGCCTTTCACCTGGAGCAGGACCAGCCTCCTCTACCTGGAGGTCCATCTGTGCCCTGCTGAGGAATCCTGGCTGGCGATCAGGCAGGAGCTGGAGATGAAAGTCACCGCTCGCCTGCAGCGCTGGACAGGACTGCTCTGAGTGCTGTCTTACTGGGGTCGAGTTCTGGTCATAAACCAGCTGATTGCCGCCATGTTGTGGTACCAGCTGGTCACTTTGAGCCCTCCCCCGTACTTTGTCATGAAAATCCAGAGAATGCTCGTCGACTTCTTCTGGGACAAAAGACTGCACTGGGTTGCTGCTGAGGTTCTGAGTCTCCCACTTAAGGAGGGCGGTCAGGAGCTGGTGTGCCTACATGCCCAGGTGGTGACTTTCCACCTTCAGGCCCTGCAGCGATACCTCTACATTGAGCCTCCTCTGAGATGGTGTGCCCCAGCGATATATTTCTTCTGCCAGGTGCACAGCCTGAATTATGATGTGCAGCTCCTGCTTATAGAGCAGAGAGGCCTTCGTGGCTCCTTGCAGGCATTGCCCGTCTTTTACCAGGACCTGATCAAAGTATGGAACATGGTTACCTCACGGCACAGCTCTCCCCCATCAGGAGTAGTGGCTATCATCAGAGAGCCTCTGCTCAGAAATCCACCCCTCTGTCCTTTTCAGTGGCTGGTGGAGAGGAGGGCTGTGGCTGCTGGGGGGACCAGGATTGGGGATGTGCTGGGTGGTGGAGGGGTGGGCTGGATGCTCCCACAGTAGTTGGCACTTTGGGCGTCAGTGGACGTCCGGCTTGTGGCCAATGCCAATCAAGACCTCAGGACAGTCGTGCTCGGCCCCGACATCATACTGGGCCTTGAGGTGGTGCACGTGCGTTCCCCTGTTCGGACGGAATTTCACATTGGCCCCAAGCCCCGAACACTCCCTTGGAAGCTGGTGCCCTGTGAAAATATGAGCCGCCTTGCAGAATTGCCCTCTGTGTCCTTTAGCATGGCAGGCAGGGGTTTCCTGTATAGGCTGCTGCTGCAAACCCTTCACTTCCTTGCCCTCGCCTTGGCGTGCCTTGTTGCCGTCCGAAGGCAGAGGTTCCCATTAGTAGGCCCTCCACGCAGGTGTCCTCCCGCTTTCCATCGGGGTCCTGGGGTGGAGGGTGCAGCATGCAGCAGTCCTCTACGATCATAGAATGTTTCCGTTCACGGACTCCCAAGAATCCTGCCCTTTTTGCGGTCTTGTGGAGTCCATGGACCATGTTTATATAGGGTGTTGTAGGCTGCACTCCTTTTTCAGTTATTTAAAGAAGCTTTCATTACTATTTTGTTTGCACTTCAGTCTCATGCTCCTGATCTATGAACACCCGGTGTGGCGAGGGGCCAGGAAGAAGGAGGACCTCCTCGTGAACCTGCTCTTGGGCCTGGCCAAGTTGGCCATTAACAGGTCCCGGCAGCGGGTGATCGAGGAAGTCGTCTGACCCGACTGTCTGCCGCTCTTCTGCAGCTATGTTCTAGCCTGGAGAGGGAGCACCAGGTGTCTGCCGGCACCGTCGAGGCCTTCCATGCCCAGTGGGCACCGTGGGGTCTGGGGCACTTTATCAACCCTCTTAAACACATTTTGGTTTGATGTTGTCAGTTTCCTTTAAATTTTGTCTTTGGTTTTGCAGTGACCCTAACTTAGGGGCTGCGTTTTATTTTATCCCTCATTTTATTAATTTAGCTTATTTGGTTGGCTTTTAAAAGAGCTATGGGATGTGGGCGTCATTGGCAAGCCCAGTATTTATTGCCCATCCCTAGTTGCCTTTGAGAAGGTGGTGGTGAGCTGCCCTCTTGGACCACTGCAGTCCATGTGGTGTGGGCACACCCACAGTGCTGTTAGGAAGGCAGGTCCAGGATTTTGATCCAGTGACAGTGAAAGAACAGCGATATAGTTCCAAGTCAGGATGGTGAGTAACTTGGAGAGGAAATTCCAGGTGGTGGTGTTCCCATGTCTCTGCTGCTCTTGTCTTTCTAGTTGGTAGTGGTCGTGGATTTGGAAGGTGCTGCCTAAGGAGGCTTGGTGAATTCCTGCAGTGCATCTTGCAAATCGTACATACTGCTGCTAATATGCGTCAGTGGTGGAGGGAATGAATCTTTGTGGATGTTGTGCCAATCAAGCAGACTGCTTTGCCCTGGATGGCATCCAGCTTCTTCAGTGTTGTGGAAGCTGTACTCATCCAGGCAGGTGGATTTCCAGCATATACAATGTGTCCTGTTCTATCCTTTTTCAGTCCACAATACATGGCCTCTCATTTGCCAACATTGAAATCTATGTGGCATAGTTTTGCCTATTCGCTTTCTCTATTGATATATATCTTCGCAATTTTATGTTTCCATTTAGGGTAGAGGAACAGAGTGAGTCTGAGTATCAGGGAACAAGGTTTACAAATAGTCTCATCAGAATGAGGGAGGGTAAGTATCACAGTAAGTGAAAAAATACTGTGAATATGAACACAGAGCAAGTCTAGAGGCTTAATTGAAATTAATGGATTAAACTAGATATTGACTAGATTCTGAAAGAGGAAATAGAGATCTATTAAATTATGAATGGGCAGCTATTGCTTGAAATTCCTGCACCATGCGGACACTTCAGGACCTTTCATTTGTCTTGGGGACCACGTGTATAGGTGTCTCCAGCCGTTTGAGATCGAGCTCAGGATTCCTGAGGGCAACTGATATCACTGCAGAGCATCAAGGGCCACGAGAGCTTCCTGGATCATACGTTCCAGGCAGTAAAAGATTGGGATAATAGATCATCTGGAAAAGTAGGAAGAGGCAGAAAGTTCAGGCATCTTCAGGATGTGTGCCATTATCAAACAGTGCCATGCACTAGCAAAAGTAGGAAGATATGAAGGTTCAATGCATGGCGCAGCAGGGAGGATGTGATGATGGTGGTGTGTTCACTCGGGGAATCCCAGTTGCTGTGGTAATATGTATGTTGCAGTCTAGATATTGATGGCAGAGGGTCCACCGTTCTTCCTATCAGATGGCTGACCAAGAATCTCGCCTGCTCTGATTGGCTGACATGGCTCAGAGTCAGGGAGGCTATCCACTCCACCGCTGCTCAGGCTGGGCTGACATTGGAGCAAAAGGTAAGGAGGGAGAGGAATTTCTGAAATGTGTTCAGGAGAACTTCCCTGGTCAGTATTTTTGCAGTGCCACTCGAAGAAGGCATTCTTGGATCTGGTGCAGGGGAATGAGATGGGCCAAGTGGACACTGTGGCTGTAGGGCAACACTTGGCTAAGAGTGATCATCCTATATTAAGGTTTAGATCAGTAATGGCAAAGAGCAAGGAATAATTTCAAGCAGGTCTTTGAAATGGGAGGAGGGGTAAATGAACTGAGATAAACCAGATCTAGCCAGGGTAAAATGGAAACAAAGATTCACAGGAAAAGCTGTAACAGAACAATCGGTGATCTTTAAGGAGGCGACATTTCAGCTAGAGGCTAGATACATTCCAACAAGGGTAAAGCCAGGGGTACCGAGCCAGGGCTCCTTGAACAAAGAGGGTCTAGAGAATTATTCATCAGAAAGAGGTTAAGGATAACATCGATGCTCACAGCTAAGCTACAATGAAGACTTTTTACTGGCATTTATTATTGAATATGGTGCTAACAAAATAATGTTATAAGGAGAGGTAGCAAAAATAATAGATGGATGAATATTGGTAGGCAGGATGAATTGAAAAGGCTGGCTGTGCTTAACAGTGGATAAGTTGCCTGGTGCAGATGGCGTGCATTCCATCTTTCTAAAAGAAGAGTGTGGAGTGTGTGGAATGCCTCACTGTCATCTCACTAATTTCCCCGAGATATGGGGAAAGTGCTGGAAGTTTGGAAAGTGGATGCTGAGTGATAGAAGCATTGCCATGGAGCATGCACCAGTTAATGGTGACTGTCAATGCCTCTACCAGGATCCACTACCCAATCAATCAGCACTATCTTCTCATTCAGTATGAAGTTGTTTCTTCCCCTGACATTGGTATTCTTGAGATTGTCCTATTGAGTGCAAGACGAAAAGCTTTGACAAAATGTCTTTTCTCAGCAATACAAAAGCAGTAATGTTATGCTGAATCTTTATAAAGCTCTGGTTAACCCTCAGTTAGATTATTGCAACAAATTCTGGTCACCATACTTTAGGATGAGGGTATTGACAAAATATCAGAAGGACATGAGGATTCCTGAGAGGGTATATGGGAGATTTACCAGAATGGTTCCTGAGATGAGGGGCATTTGCTTTAAGGTTATTTTGGAGACACTGGTGTTAGTCTTCATGAAGAAAAGGAGATTGAGAGAGATTTGAGGTGTAACGGATTGTGTTAAGTTTAGCAAAGGTGGACAAAAAATGTTGCTGCAATCAGCTGATTGTACAATAACTAGGACCAAGCGATGCAGGAAGAATGTAAGGAATGACTTGTTTTATGCAGTGAATGGTAATAATAATGGATTGCCACTTGTGGGAAATAAACTTGGAACACTATGGGGAATAAGCTGCTCTATTTGGACGATTTCTTCAAAGAGCCTGTCTGGATGTGATGGGCTGAGTGGCCTCCCTCTGTGCCGTTAATGACTCCACAATGCTATGATTTAACTTTGCATCATAGGCAAACTTAGTTCTGTATCTTTCTCTCCCAGCATCTAAGTTGTTAACCTAAAACATTCAATCAAGGTCCTGTCATAGTTTCTTGAGGGACACTGCTACTTACATCCTACAAGGCTTGGCCTAAATAGCCAAGTGGTTATGGTACTGGGTTTGTAACCCTAAGATCAAGAGTTCAAATCTCACAATGGCAAAACTATGAAACAATGTAACTTCATCTGAAACAGATGGAAGTGGATTTTTGGCTTGGCCTAAATAGCCAAGTGGTTATGGTACTGGGTTTGTAACCCCAAGATCAAGAGTTCAAATCTCACAATGGCAAACTGTGAAACATGTAACTTCATCTGAAACAGATGGAAACAGGTTTGTACTCGAAAGAGTATCAAGAGTTCAAATCTCACAATGGTAAACTATGAAACAATGTAACTTCATCTGAAACAGATGGAAATGGGTTTGTACTCAAAAGAGTTACATCCTACAAATTAGAGTTCCTGCCGATTATCCCTGTTGTATGTTTACTGCCACTTAGTCAATTTCCTAAACAGGTGAATACTTTGTGTTCAATTCCATGTGTTTAACATTAGCTAACAATTTCTTATTGGGGGCTTTATCAAATGTCCATTTGTCCTAGAACAAATGACTCAGGATTAACAGCCTTTAAGTAAGTTAAGTAGTCCAGTTAAACAGGCAACTTAGTGGCAGTTAACTGTCAATCACCTGAAAGCCCTTTGACTGAATAGGGACTAAGTTGGCTGTTGATAACTGTAGCAGGAAGCAAGACTAGACAGTGATTCATCACAAATCTATATAAGAGAAGGGCTTTATAAGTGCACCATCAGAAAGAGGTGTGCAGTCAGTGAGCAGATATTTTGGCCTGAGTGAGACAGAGACTGAGTGAGTACATTTGGCTCAAGTGGAAATTCAGTGCATAGGAGGAAAGAGATGCTGTAGGTAAGATTTACTGCAAGAAACGTGACTTATAATAGAGTGCTGCGACTTGGGTAATCAAGAGAGTTTTAAGGAAGGAAGGGAAATAGTTGCTCTTTATCTTTCTGCTTTCTGCTTTCTAACTTTCTCAGCCTTCAGGAAATTGTCGCACTCTGCTACAGGAGATGGAGCTCATTATTTGATGAGTATCTGGTAAGTGATTAAGGTTTATTCTATTCCTAAGGTTGAAAATAGACGAGCAACTGGTGGTAAGTGTAATAAAATATATAAACATAAAAGTAAAGCGTATAATTCAATAAAATAGTTAATTGGAGCACAGTAAGGATGTCAGGACAGGTGATGTGTCACAGCTGCAACATGTGAGAGTTCTTGGTTGCCAGTTTGATCCAGGGCAAATGCATCTGCAATGAACGTTTGACATTTGAGCAGCTACAGCTCAGTTTGAGCGGAGGTTGAGCTATAGACACTGAAGAATCAGGGAGGTGGAAAGTTACCTGGATTCTTTGTATGAGGAGGCAGTAACACTTCTTATGATAGGGTCTTCTGACTTGGTTGGTGGTCAGAGACAGGAGAGTGTGACTGCAAGTGAGGCAGATAAGGGGACCCATAGGGCAGGAGTGTGAACTCCTGCAATTGTCCCATGAGTTTGAAGTTTTTTCAGCTCGTTTGAGAATGGGGGCTGCAGGGTGGATAAGCTAATTGGGCATGGCACCTTGGTACGGAAAACTATTCAAGGGGGGCAGCAAAAAGGAATGTAGTGGTGGTATGGGATAGTATATTCAGGGGGATTGACACCATTCTCTGCAGCAAAAAGCATGAGTCCAGGCTGCTGTGTAGCCTGCCCAGTGCTAAGGATTGGGACATTTGCCCAGGGCTGCAGACGAACTTGCAGTGTGAGGAGGAGGACCCAGTCATCTTGGTCTATGTAGGTACCAATGACAAGGGCAAGAAAAATAAAGAGATTCTGCATAATCAGTATGAGGAACTTTGCAGCACATTCAGAAGCAGAACCTCAAAGGTCATAATCTCTGGATTATTACCTGAGCCACTTGCAAATTGACATAGGACAAATCAGATTAGGGAGACGAATGTGTGGCTCAAAGGCTGGCATGGAAGAAGTGGGTTCTGGTTCGTGGGGCACTGATACAAGTATGGGGACAGTGGGGCCTGTACCCTTGCGTACCACATGAACCATGTTGGGACTGGTGTTCTTGTAAGATACAAAACTAGGGAAGTAGAGAGGGTTTTAAACTGAGGACTCGAAATGTCAACTCTTTTCTTCTCCGCCAATGCTGCCAGACCTGCTGAGTTTTTCCAGATAATTATGTTTTTGTTTTGGATTTCCAGCATCCACAGTTTTTTGTTTTTATAGAGTTTTAAACTAAATGGTGGGGAAGTGGGGTGAAATTTGGGAAGATGTGGTAAGCCAAAGTGCAGGGACAAGGCAAAATATAAAGTTATTATTATGGGAAATGAAAATCAGACAGTAACAGGGAGGGGATAGAGAATACAAATCTAACAGTAAATTAACAGATGGAAATAGTTCTCCAGCATTCTCTGTTTTTACTGTCTCATTTCAGTTGCTGTCAGGCTGATCTGAGAAGAGGGATGATCAGCAGAGCAGAATCACTGATGTGAGAAAATCTGTAAAGATCGCTTTTTAAAATGAAAAATGATTGACGGGGTGTAGGCTTCGCTGGGTGGGCAAGCATTTATTGCCCATTCCTAGTTGCTCTTGAGAAAGTGGTAGTGAGCTTCCTTCTTGAACCGCTGCAGTCTATCTGCTGTGGGCACACCCACAGTGTTACTAGGGAAGGAGTTCCAGGATTTTGACCCAGCGACAGTGAAGGAATGGCAATATATTTCCAAGTCAGGATGGTGAGTAACTTGGATGGGAACTTCCAGGTGGTGGTGTTCCCACCTATCTGCTGTCCTTGTGCCTTTAGATGGTAGCAGTCATGGCTTTTGAAGGTGCTGTCGAAGGAGCCTTGGTGAATTTCTGCAGTGCATCTTGTAGATGGTCCACACTGCTGCTACTGTGTATCGGTGGTGAAGGAAGTGAATGTTTGTGGATGTGGTGCCAATTGAACGGGCTGCTTTGTTTTGAATGGTGTCAAGCTTCTTGAGTGTTGTGGGAGCTGCATTCATACAGGCAAGTGGGTAATATTCCATCACACTCCTGACTTATGCCTTGTAGATGGTGGACAGGTTTTTGGGAGTCAAGGGGTGAGTTCCTCGTCGCACGATTCCTAGCCTCTGAGTTGCTTTTGTTGCCACAGTATGTATATGACTAATCCAGTTAAATTCCTGGTCAATGGTAACTCCTCAAGATATTGATAGTGGGGGATTCAGTGATGGTAATGCCATTGAACATCAAGGGGTGATGGTTGGCCTTTCTCTTCTTGGAGATGGCCATTGCCTGACATTTGTGTGGCACGAATGTTACTTGCCACTTGTCAGCCCAAGCCTAGATATTGTCCAGGTCTTGCTAAATTTAGACATGGACTGCTTCAGTATCTGAGTAGCCGAATATGGTGCTGAAATTGTGCGATCATCAGCGAACATCCCAGTTCTGATCATATGATGCAAGGAAGGTCATTGATGAAGCAAATGAAGATGCTTGGGCTGAGGACAATACCCTAAGGAACTCCTGCAGTGATGTCCTGGAGCTGGGATGACTGACCTCCAACAACCAAAATCATCTTCCTTTGTCATAGGTGTCACACCAAGCAGTGCAGAGTTTTGCCCCTGATTCCCATTGACTCCGGTTTTGCTTGGGCTCTTTGATGCCACACTCGGTCAAATGTGGCATTGCTGTCAAGTGCCATCACTCTCACCTCACATCGGGAGTTCAGCTCTTTTGTCCATGTTTAAACCAAGTCTGTAATGAGGTCAGGAGTTGAGTGGCCCTGTCAGAACCCAAACTGAGCATCAGTGAGCAGGTTATAGCTAAGCAAGTGCTGCTTGATAGCACTGTTGATGACCCCTTCCATTACTTTACTGATGATCGAGAGTAAACTGATGGGCCAAGAATAGACTGATGAAGCGGTAATTTGCCGGGTTGTATTTGTCTTGCTTTTTATGTACAGGACATGCCTGAACAATTTTCCACATTGCCAGGTAGATGCCAGTGTCGTTGCTATACTGGAACAGCTTGGCTAAGGGTGTGGCAAGTTCTAGGGCACAAGATTTGAGTGCATTGCTGGAATATTGTAAGGGCCCATAGCCTTTGCATAATCCAGTGCCTTCAATGAAATTTCTTGATCACATGGATTGAATCAAATTGGCTGAGCTTAGGCAACTGTGATGCTGGCGATCTCCAGAAGAAGTTCAGATGAATTATCCATTTGGCATATTTGGCTGAAGATTGTAGCAAATGCTTCAGCCTTATCTTTTGCACTGAAATGCTGGGCTCCTCCATCATTGAGGAGAGGGATATTTGTGGAGCCTCCTCCTCCAGTGAGTTGTTCAATTGTCCACCACCATTCACCATTGGATGTGACAGGACTGCGGAACTTAGATCTGATCTGTTAATTGTGGAATGACTTAGCACTCTCTTTTACTTGCTGATTATGCTGTTTGGCATGCACGTCATTCTGTGTTATAGCTTCACCAGCTTGACACCTCATTTTTAGGTATGCCTGGTGCTGCTTCTGGCATGCCCTCCTGCACTCTTCATTGAACCAGGGTTGATCCCCTGGCTTGATGGTAATGATAGAGTGGGAGATATGCCAGGCCATGAGGTTACAGATTGTGTTTGAATACAGCTCTGATGCCGATGACCCACAGTACCTCATGGAAGCCCAGTCTTGAGTTGCTAGATCTGTTTGAAATATATCCCATTTAGCACGATGGTAGTGCCACACAACATGATGGAGGGTTTCCTCAATGCAAAGGTGGGCCTCCTCCTCCACAATGACTGACTGTGTGGTGGTCACTCCTATAGATACTGTCATGGACAGGTGCATCTGCAGCAGGCAGTTTGGTGAGAATGAGATCAAGTATGTTTTTCCCTTTTTGTTGGTTCCTTCACCACCTACCGCAGACTCAGTCTAGCAGCTATGTCATCTAGGACTCAGCCAGCTCGGTCGGTATTGGTGCTACTGAGCCACTCTTGGTGATGGACATTCAAGTCCCCCATCCAGAGTACATTCTGTGCCTTTGCCACCCTCAGTGCTTCCTCCAAGTGGTGCTCAACATGAAGGAGCACTGATTCATCAGCTGAGGGTTGGTGGGACGTAGTAATCAGCAGGAGGTTTACTTGCCCATGTTTGACCTGATGCTATGGGACTTCATGGGGTCTGGAGTTGACATTGAGGACTCCCAGGGCAACTCCCTCCTGACTATATACTACTGTGCCACCACTCCTGCTGGGCCCGCCCTGCCGGTGGGACAGGACATACTTAGGGCTGGTGATGGCGGTGCCTGAGACACTATCTGTAAGCTTTGAAACCTTTTGGACAGGATTTGGTGTGAGAAGCGAATGAGAACCCTGCAATTGGGTTTCCTATGGTAGTATTGACTGTGCCACACTCGGAAGTGGAGAATCTCCCAGACCTAATTGTTCCTGATTTTAGTTGCTTTCATGCTGAAGTTGACTTTTCCTCAGATTTTCTGGCTTTCCCAAGGGCTGATCTTGAGCTCCACTCGGTGTTTACGATGCACCCAATGAGAAGGTAAGAAGGAGTCTGCTCATTCTTTCAATAAACTTGGAAACATTCTTGTTCTCTCTTCCTCAAAGCTATTGAGACATTATAGGATTTTTTCCCTGTTTGTCAATTGGAATGAATGTTTCGTTAATCACTTGACTTAGTAACGCAAAATATTGTGATACTTAAGAGGGATTCATTTGGGAATGCTTTGATTTGCTGCCTCAGAGAGCTGATTATGGCAAATGAAATGAACTGCTACACTGATTTCAAGGTGTCCACAAAAGCATCATCGAGCTTTGCATAAAATGAAGTGATGGATAATACAACACAACATGCATTTATGTAGTGCCTTGCATGTAGTAAAACGGCACAAGATACTTTACACGAGAGCTATCAGTCAACCATTGTCGATTTCAGGACAGATGACACCCAATACTCATATTGAACAGATATTGGCTCTCTGTGGAAGGTACAAAAATACTAAGAATACTTGAAAATCAATAGGAAAGGGAGAGAGAAGCTTGGAAAAAATAATCACCTGGGGCAAATGCACTGGGAAAGCATTGGAACTAATAGTTGACAAACCCCCTGGACCTGATGGCTGCATTCTAGGTCTTAAAGAAGTGGCTGTAGAGTTAGCAGCTGTATTGGTGGTGATCTTCCAAATTTCCATAGATTCCTGAAAGGTCCCAGTGGTTTGGAAAATCACTCACCTAACACAAATTTTCAAACAAGGAGGGGGACAGGAAGCAGGAAGCTATAGATCAGTTAGCTCAACCTCTGGCATAGGAAAAGGAAAATGCTAGAATCCAGTACTAAGGCTGTCATAGGGCATAATATGCAAAGTCAGCATAGCTTTGTGCAGGGGAAATCGTGTTTGACAAGTATATTTTGCGGGGGGCGGGGGGGGGGTAGCATAATGGTATTGTCACTAACTAGTATTCCAGGGACCCCGGGGTCGAATCCCCTGTGGTAGATGGTGACATTTGAATTCAACGACTATCTAGAATGAAGTCTGATGATGACCATGAAACCATTGTCGATTGTTGTAAAAACCCATCTGGTTCACAAATGTCCTTTAGGGAAGGAAATCCGCTATGCTTACTGCAGCAATGTGGTTGACTCTTAAATGTCCTCTGAAGGACACTTAGGGATGGGAAATGAATAAAAATATAGAGTTATTTGATAAAGGACAACCAGTAGATATGGTGTTCTTGGATTTTTAAAAGATGATGTGATAAGGTTACGATACACGATAACAGCTCATGGTGTAGGGGTAACATTAACATGGATGGAGGATTGGTTAGCTAACAAGAATAGGGATGCGTGATGGCAAACTGTGACTAGTGGAGTGCCGTAGGGATCAGTGCTGAGGTCTCAACTATTAACAATCTATATCAATGACTTAAATGAATGGTCTGAATGTATGGAATAGCACGAAATTATAAAGGAAAGTGAGTTGTCAAGAGCACATAGAGTCTACAGATGGATTTGGATAGATGAAGTGAGTGGGTAAAACACTGGGAAATGTGAACATGTCCACATTGGCAGGAAGAATAAAAAAGCAGTGTATAATTTGAATGTAGAGAGAATGCATGGCTCTATAGACAGAGGAATCTGGATGTCCTCATACATCAATCACAATGTTAGTATGCAGCTGCAGCAAATGATTAGGAAGGCAAATGTGATGTTGTCATTTATTGCAAGGTGAATCGAGTATAAAGGAGGGAAATGTTGCTGCAGCTGCACAGGACCTTAGATAGACTGCATCTGGAGTACTGTGTATGGTTTTAGTTTCCTTCCTTTAGAAATGACATAATTGCATTAGAAGCAGTTCAGAGAAAGTTCACTCACCTGGTCCCTGGGATGAGGTGATTGTCTTATGAGGAAAAGTCGAGCGAGTTGGGCCAATAATCTATTGAAGTTTATAAAAATGAGAGGTGACCTGAATGAAACATAAAATATCCTGAGGGGGCTTGACAGGGTGCATGCTGAGAGGATGTTTTCCCCCCTGTGGGATTCTAGATCTAGGGGAAACAGTTTGTAAAATTAGTGGCTTCCTGTTTAAGATTAAGGCGATGAGAAATATGGCACAATAGGCTTGAAGGGCCAAATGGTCTACTCCTCCTAATTCTTGCGCCATGGAGTTTTTCAGAAATGCTCACATTCTATTTCACCAAGTGACTACAGATAACTTTTTTTTTGCTTTCATTCAGTAGGCAAGGATCTTTCTATTCTCAAGTTTCGCTGATTTTCTGCATTACTTATGGCTAATCGGGTGGGGAATCAGTGTTGGTTTGTCCTGCCCCATACTCCAATGTATTTAAGTCTTCTCATCCTTCCGCAGAGGTCAGCCCTGCCACTTACAAAGTGCGCCCTTAATGGTTACATGTATAATAATGACATTAAAGTGAGGAAAATTGGCCCAATCATTTGCACTGATGCTACATGCAGAGTCCACCCAACACCGAGTGTTCAATGGTCAACCTGTAGGCCTGAGGAAAATACCGTCTGTGCAAGCCGGTGAGGCTGGCGACCGCAAGTTACCCAAGAGCATAACTATGCATGAGTCCATCAAGTTTTTAAAATGGTCTATGAAGATCAGCTCCTCCACTCCCTCCTACCGCAGTAGTAGTCAAATCCGCTCTGGTCACACTCAACCGCGGATGATACACCCTGTTTCCAGCCTGCAAATGCTTTTGAAAACATTATTCATGGGATGTGGGCTTTGTTGGCTGGGCCAGCATTTATTACCCATCCCTAGTTGCGCTTGACAATGTGGTGGTGAGCTGCCTTCTTGAACCGCTGCAGTCCATGTGGTGTAGATACACCCACAGTACTGTTCGGACGGGAGTTCCAGGATTTTGACTTTGAAACATAGAAAATGGGAGCATGAGGAGGCCATTCTGCCCTTCAAGTCTGCTCTGCCATTCATCATGATCATGGCTGATCACCCAACTCAATAACCTGCTCCCACTTTCTCCCCATATCCTTTGATCCCTTTCACCCCAAGAACTATATTGAACTCCTCCTTAAACATACAATGTTTTGGCCTTAACTACTTTCTGTGTTAGCAAATTCCACAGGCTTACCACTCTCTGGGTGAAGAAATGTCTCCCCACCTCTGTCCAAAATGGTCTACCCCCTATCTGCAGACTGTGATCCCTGGTCCTGGACTCCCTCACCGATGGGAACATCCTTCCTGCATCCACCCTGTCTAGTCCTTTTAGAATTTTATAGGTTTCTGAGATCACTCCTCATTCTTCATAATTCCAGCGAATATGATCATAATGGACTCAATGCCTCTTTGTATGTCAGACCTGCCATCCCAGGAATCAACCTGGTAAACCTTCGCTGCACTCCCTCAATAGCAAGGACATCCTTCCTCAGGAGGAGGAGATCAAAACTGCACACAATATTTCAGATGTGGCCTCACCAATGCCCTGTATAATTGCAGCAAGATATTCCTGCTCCTGTACTCGAATCCTCTCGCAATGAAGGCCAACATACCATTTGCCGCCTTTACCACCTGCTGCACCTGCATGCTTACCTTCAGCAACTGGTGTACGAGGACACCCAGGTCTCTTTGCACATTCCCCTCTCTCAATTTATAGCCATTCAGATAATCTGCCTTCCTGTTTTTGCTGCCAAAGTGGATAACCTCACATTTATCCACATTATACTGCATCTGCCATGTATTTGCCCACTCACTCAGCTTGTCCAAATCACACTGAAGCATCTCTGCATCCTCCTCACAGCTCACCCTCCCACCCAGCTTTGTGTTATCTGCAAATTTAAAGATATTACATTCAGTTCCCTCATCTAAATCATTAAATATATATTTTGAATAGCTCGGGTCTCAATAACGATCCCTGTGGTACCTCACTAGTCACTGCCTGCCATTTGGAAAAAGACCCATTTATTCCCACTCTTTGTTTCCTGTCTGCCAACCAGTTTTTTTTAACCATCTGAATACACTACTCCCAATCCCATACGCTTTAAGTTTACATGCTAATCACTTATGTGGGACTTTGTCAGAAGCCTTCTGAAAGTCCAAATAAACCACATCCACTAGCTCCCCCTCATCAACTCTGTTAGTTGCATCCTCAAAATATTCCAGTAGATTTGTCAAGCATGATTTAGCTTTTGTAAATTCATGCTGACTTTGTCCGATTCTGCCACTGTTTCCAAGTGCTCAGCTATTAAATCTTTTATAATGGACTCTAGAATTTTCCCCACCACTGACGTCAGGCTGACTGGTCTATAATGCTCTGTTTTCTCTGTACCTCCCTTTTTAAATAGTGGGGTTACATTAGCTCCTCTCCAATCTGTAGGAACTGTTCCAGAGTCTATAGAATATCAGAATATGACCCCCAATACATTCATTATTTCTAGGACTACTTCTTTAAGCACTCTAGGATGTAGATTATCAGGCCCTGGGGATTTATCGGCCTTCAATCCCATCAATTTCCCCAACACCATTTCCCGACTAATACTGATTTCTTTCAGTTCCTCCCTCTCACTAAGCCCTGTATTCCATCAGCCATTTCTTTGTTCCCCATTATAAATTCCCCTGCTTCTGATGTAAGACACCCACATTTGTCTTCACCAATCTTTTTCCCTTCACACACCTTTAGAAATTTTTACAGTCAGTTTTACATTCCTGCAAGCTTACTCTCATACTCTATTTTTCCCTTGTTAATGAGTCCCTTGATCCTCCTTTGCTGAATTCTAAACTGCTCCCATTCCTGAGATCTGTTTTTTCAAGTCAATTTGCATGCCTCTTCCTTGGATCGAATAATATCTCTAATTTCCCTTGTAAGCCATGGTTTGGCCACCTTTCCTGTTTTAATTTTGTGCTAGACAGGAATAAATAATTGTTGCAGTTCACCTATGCGCTCTTTGAATATTTGCCATTGCCTATCCACCCTAATCCCATTAAGTAACATTTCCCAATCCATCATAGCCAACTGGTGCCTCCTACCATCGTAGTTTTCTTTATTAAGATTCAGGACCCTAGTCTCAGAATCAACTATGTCACTCTCTATCTTGATGAAGAATTCTATTATATTATGGTCGCTCATCCCCAAGGATGAGCAACTAGATTGCCAATTATTCCTTTCTCATTACACAATACCCAGTCTAGGATGGCTGGTTCTCCAGCTGGTTCCTCAACATATTGGTCCAGAAAACCATCCCATATATACTCCAGGAATTCCTCCTCTACGGTATTGTTAATAATTTGATTTGCCCAATCTATATGCAGATTAAAGTCACCCATAATTACAGATGTTCATTTATTGCATGCATCTCTAATTTCCTGTTTAATGCCATTCCCAACATCACCACTACAGTTTGGGGGTCTATATACAACTGCTACTAATGTTTTTAGCCCCTTAGTGTTTCTCAGCTCTACCCATACAGATATCACATCGTTGGAGCTGATATCTTTCCTCATTATTGCGTTAATTTCCTATTCAACCAGCAATACAACTTCATCACCTTTTCCTTTTCATCTGTCCTTCGAAAACACTGAATACCCCTGGATGTTCAGTTCTCATCCTTGGTCACCAGCAGCCATGTCTCCATAATCCTGACTATATCATACCTGTTTACATCTATTTGCATGGTTAATTCATCCGCTTTATTGCAAATGCTCCTCACGTTAAGGCACAAAACCTTAAGGCTTGTCTTTTTAACATTACTTGTCCCATTCCCACTATTTTTCACCGAGGCCAAATTTGATTCCTGTCCTTGATTTCTCTGCCTATCACTTTTCTTATTCCCCTTTCTGTCTTTTGGTTTTTTCCTTGATCTCCCTCTGCTCTGACTCCTTGCATATGTTCCCAGTCCCCTGCCATTTCAGTTTAAACCCTGCAACTACTCAATCAAATATTCCCCCTTGACATCAGTCCTGGTCCTGCCCAGGTGTAACCCATCCAGTTTGTTCTGTCCGCACCTCCCCCAGAACCGGTCCCAATGTCCAAGGAATCTGAAACCCTCCCCCTCACACCATCTCTTCAGCCATGTATTCATCTGATATATCCTGCTATTTCTACTTGGACTAGCATGTGGCACTGGTAATAATCTTGAGATCACTAACTTTGAGGTCCTCCTTTTCAACTTACTTCCTAACTCCCTATTTTCCTCTTTTAGGACATCATCCCTTTTTTTTATCTGTCATTTGTACCAATGTGTACCATGACCACGGGCTGTTCACCCTCCCCCTTCAGAATGCCATCTAAGCCACTCTGAGACATCCTGCCCCCTAGCACCAGGGAGGCAACATACCATCCTGGAGTCTCGTTTGTGGCCACAGAAAAACCTATCTATTCCCCTTACAATTGAATCCCCAATAACTATTGCATTCCCATACTTTTTACTCCTCCCCTGTGCAGCAGAACCAACCATGGTGCAGCGAATTTGGCTGTTGCTGCATTCCCCTGAACAGTATCCAAAGTGGTATATCCGTCTTGGAGGGGAATAGCCACAGGAGATTGCTGCACTGCCTGCCTAATCTTGTTGCTCTGTCTGGTGGTCACCCTCCTGCCTGTGGACTATTAGCCTGCGTTGTGACCACCTCTCTATACGTGCTATTCATGATACTCTCCACCTGGTGGATGCTCCACAGTGTCCCCAGCTGCCGCTCCAGCTCTGAAACCCAGGCTGCCAGGAGCTGCAGCTGGAGACACTTCTCACACACATGCTGGCCCCAGGCACTGGAAATGTCCTCGGTTTCCCACATAGAGTAGGAGGAACACACCACAGCTTTGAGCTCTCCTGCCATGACTTACCCCTTTAAATTAAATTCAATCTTTTGGAAGACACCTAATATCAATTACACTAGGGCCCTTCTTCCCTGCTCCTCGACGTTACAGAATAAAGCCCTTACAAATGATGAACCACAAAATAAGACCTTATAAACTGTGATAAAAGTAGTAAATACTTATCTGACTGTATGCATGGTACTCAAAAGAATCACCTTGTTCCCTCCTCACTGAATTTCCAAAGCAGCACCCCAGTGCAAACTGTGATGCTGACTGTAGGGCACTCTTCCCAGACTGCTACACAACAATGCTGAATGCAGGACCCTCTTCCCAGTGACAGTGAAGAAATGGCGATATATTTCCAAGTCAGGACGCTGAGGGACTTGGAGGGGAACCTCCTGGTAGTGGCGTTCCCATCTATCTGCTTCTCTTGTTCTTCCAGATGGTAGTGGCCGTGGGTTTGGAAAGTGCTGCTTAAGGAGCCTTGGTGAATTCCTGCAATGCAGCTTGTAGATGGTACACACTGCTGCTACTGTGCATCGGAGGTGGAGCGAGTGAATGTTTGTGGATGTGGTGCCAACCAAGCAGACTGATTTGCCCTGGACAGTGTCCAGCTTCTTGAGTGTTGTGCACTCATCCAGGCAAATGGGGAGTATTCCATCACAATCCTGACTTGTGCCTTGCAGATAGAAAAAGAAAATAATTATGACCGATGCAGTTGCTAAAGCAGAGTTATTTAAAAATCTCAGAGGGAAACATTAAGCAACTGTCATAACCTATAATTTTAAGTGTTATGTTTGAGTTGCAACTCTAAATTCAAGAATCAAACCATCGGTTCTCAAGGTTTTACATTCGACTAAATGAAACATTTTTTGAGGCAGGTTAAAATATAGACACATGGCTACAAACTACTACTATCATAACTTTTAACAAATTCCCAAACTAATCTCCATTAAGGCAACATCAACCCATAGACTTAACCAAACACCAGGCAAAGCATTTTCATTTTAGGAATTCAAAACGAGGCTCTTTTCATAACTGCAAGTAGGATGTCTCAGTTTATAGATGTGGCCAGGATTAGAAACTCTAAGGCCAGGGATAAGTTTCCCCAGGGATTTCCTCACTAATCCACAGTAAAATACGCCTAAAATGCGTGGCAGTTTGAACCCCGGCATATACCTTCTTCAAACAGTTTCCGGCCATTTATGATATTCTTTTTCCGCCGAAGTTACGTCGATGAAGCGACAGAGCCCACACAAAATTCACTCCCTGAATCGAAATTCGCTGGTTTTCGGGATTCTGGAGTTTGAATGTTTGTCCTTAGAGTTCTGCACATGCCCCCGAGATCTAAGTATAAATGATCGATACATGCCATGCAAAGCAAGGGACCTAATACTGAACTCTGTGGAGCCCCGCTGCGGGGGAGGGAGGGGCGTTGGGGATGGGGAATCTTTCTAGTCACTGAAAACACACCTGAGGATATTTGCACCTTGCTTACAGCCACTGAATCAGCTTTAGATACAACATGCCATTTTCCTTTGGATCCCAGAATCTTTTATTGACTTTGCTAAAATCTATGTAGACTACATCAAAATATCACCCACGTCGATCCTCCCTGTTACCCCCTCAAAAAGAGCAAATATTCAGGTAATGGGAGAAAGAGAGTTAACGTTTCAGGTCTGTGATCTGACACCTAGCTGTGTGTTTATCTCTACACAGATATCACTTAAACGGCTGAGATTTCTTTCGGTCTTTTCTGTCCTCATTTTAGATTTAAAGTAATGTTCTTTATTCATGAAATGGCTCCGCGTGTGCAACGGGTCTCCCCGACCCATCCTCCACACACCCCGTCCTTATCTGGTCAACCACCGCACGCACAGCCAATTGGAGCAAAGACCGGGTCTGGCGACACTTACCCAATCCTTACCCTATTCTTCTGGATATTATCGAGCCTGTACCGTGTTGTTTAGAATTTTAGGTAGCGCCTGCTTCTTTGCAAAACCCAGCCCCAGGCTGTGCAAGGAGGAGAAGCGGAATCCCACCATCTGGTGTTCTCAACTTTAGCCGTCGGCTGTCAAATGAAGACTGAGAACTGCAAACGTGAGGAAAAGCACACGTGAGTCTGGTCGGGAAATACAGCAGTCTAGTCAAACCATATCTGTTGAGGTACCAGCGTCTCCCCTCAGTAATATACCTTGACAGCCTGGAGCAGCCATCTTGAAAACTTCACCTGATTCAAGCTGCAAGCAAAACGCCAATGTCCTCATGTTTGTTTTTAGTGACGAGAGGGATTTTTTGCCCCAGTGCGGCTCCCGAATATCTTGCCTTTATACGACTATCAGCACCCTCTTTAGTCTTTAACACTACAATTAATACTCCGTTCGCCCTGTGTCCATGATATCTTTGTCAGATCTCTCCTGAGTTCTCACCTACCCCGACCTTCTATTACACCCCATCTGCTCCATCCCCTCTTAAACAGTATAAAATACATCATATTTCTACTTCTCTTTAGCTCTGAAGAGTCGTAGATACTCGAAATGTTAACTCGTTTCTCTCTCCACAGATGCTGCCAGACCTGTTGAGTTTTTCCAGCATTTTCTGTTTTCTGCATAACAGGTCTGATCTTTCATATTGTTTTGGGAATCAATAAGGGGTCCGTGATAAATTGGCTTTTGGTTGCTAATCTGAGAGGCTGCTAGAAAGCAGTAAGAATGGAGCAGAATGGCGGAGCAGCGACTGCACTCCGAGGCTCACCTGGATTGCTGAACTCCTCACCCTGTCGTGGAGAGCAGGCCAGGCAACCCTGAAGAGAAACCTCCTTTCCACTGCTTGCACCTACAAGCTTATCATTTCCGTCATTACCCACAGTTCATGACCATAGGTGAGAGTGGGGGCATAGATCGAGCGGTAAACTGCGAGCTTCGGTCTAAAACTCAGCTCCCACTCCACCATGTAGAGTGCCTGCAGAACTGTGGCCACAGCAGTGATCCACTGGTCCATCTTACCACCACCTCCCCCACCTCCGCCATTACACGTGTACAAGATCCCGAGGCAATTCAACTCCTCCAATAAGGGAAGCTTTCCCCCCTCTGCCCCTCTCACCTGGAGAGAACAACCCACTCTTTTCCAGGAGAGAACCTTGACCTCAGATTTTGAGGTGCTGATCTGCACCCCAGCTTCATAACACTCGGCAGTGAAATATTCGGGTGGCGCCCTCGAGATCACAGTCGGAGGAGGCAAGAAGCAGAACATTATCTGCAAACAGCAAAGATGCCACCCTCAATCGCCCAATTAGATACTCTCAGTACATCAGCTGTGCCTTGACATCCTGTCCAAACACGGACAGGACTGGGGACAAGACACGCCCTTGGTGGAGTCCAATGCCCACCTTGAATGACTGTGACTTAACGCTGAGAATGCGGACGCAATTCTTGCTCCATGAATAGAGGGATCCAACAGCATGCAGAATCAGCATCGGCAGCTCATATTCCTGCAGCACCTCCCACAATATATCCCGAGGAATGGAGTCGCATGAATTCTCCTGTCCTATAAAACAGAGGGAGACCAGAGTATCAAACTTCCATAAAACCTCAAATATCAGTGAGAGGACAAAGAGCTGGTCCACTGTTCCACGGGAAGGTGGAGTCTGTATTGTTCCCCATGAATTTGAGGTTGGACTGACGGATGAAAGTCTCCTCTCCAGCACTCTGGCATAGGCTTTCATGGGAAGGCTGAGGAGAATGATCCCTCTAAAGTTGAAACACACCCTTAAATATGGGGATCACCACCCCAGTTTGCCAATCCAATGGAACTGTCCCTGCCTGCCATGCAGCAGTGAAGAAGTGCGTTAACCGTGACAGCCCAACATTGTCCAACACCTTCAACATCTACAGATGAATTTCCTCCACTCCTGCTGCCTTACCGCTACGGAGTCCCTTGACTACTACAGTGACCTCAGCAACAGCGATAGATCTGATCCCGCTGGAGGGTTCTGGTGCTGCCTCCTGTAAGGAGAGCGTGTCCACCAGGTTGAGGAGCTCCTCAAAGTTCGCCTTCTGCCTCTGGGCAATCTCCACATTTGTGGCCAGCGTTTCCTCACTCTTGCTGAGAAGAGCTTGGGTGACAGCCCACCGACTCCTCCTAAGACAATGACTGGTTTGCCAGAACAACTTTGAAACCATCCAATAGTCATTCTCTATGGCCTTTTGACAAACTCCTCCCAAGCCCAAGCTTTCACTTCATTGACCACTGCTGCTGTAGCCATCCTGGCCTGCCAGTACCTCTCAGCTGAATGAGGAGACCTATCTGCGACCATTCCTGGGAAGGTCTCCTTTTCGACTTGACAGTCTCCCTCACCTCTGGTGTCCACTAGCAGGTCCTAGAGTTGCCACCATGACAGGCACCAACCACTTTCAAGCCACAGCTTTTGGCAGCTGCCTCAGCGATTGAGATTTTTAACATGGTCCATTCGGCCTCAATGTCCTTGACCACACCCCCAGGATACAAGGTAAATTCTTCTGGAGGTGGGAGTTGAAATCATTTCACATAGAAACGTCTACAAGACATACCCAGGTGACCCTCACAGCCCATCTGGGCCTCCTGTGACTATCCGGCCCATGTCCCACACACCAAATCCAACTCACCACCAAGTGGTGATCTGTTGACAGCTCTGCCTCCCTCTTCACCCGAGTGTCTAGGACATACGGCCTGAGGTCTGATAACACAGCTATAAAGTCGACCATTGACCTTCAACCCAACGTGCTGTGGTTCCAGGTGCATTTATGAGCATCCTTGTGTTCAAACATGGTGTTCATATGGACTATCCATGACTAGCACAGAAGTCCAATAAAAACTCACCACTTGGGTTCAGATCAGGGAGGCAGTGATTCCCAATCAGCCCTCTCCAGGTATCCCCATCCTTCCCCACCTGAGCATTAAAGCCCCCTAGTAAGAGATCAGAGTCGGTAGGTGGCACCCTATCGAGCACCAATTCCACCATCTCTGAGAAGACCGAATACTCTGAGCTGCTGTTTGTTGCATAAATGCAAACAATAGGCAAAGTTTTCCTCTCGGGGTCCCGAAGCCTCGTTCAAACCACCCTCTCGTCCACTGGGACAAATTCCAACTGTGTGGCACCCAGCAGGAGGCTTACGAGTAACCTCACACCCTCCCCAGGGCCTCTCAAGGAGGAACACTCCAGAGTAGGAGAGAGACCACCCTCGATCAAGAAGTTTGGTTCCAGAGCCAATGCTACATGTGGAGGTGAGGCCAACTATATGTAGTCAGTATCTCTCCACCTCCTCCACCAGCTCCAGCCCCTCCTCCCCATCACCCCCACCCCCCAATGGGTTGACATTCCACATCACAAGAGCCAGTTTCCATTATCAAGGTCTAGACCATCTTGATCTGTCCGTCTCTTGCTCACTGCCATACTGGCATCACACCCAACACCAATCTTTTGCCTTGTGGGTGGTGAGCCCACAAGACAGCTCCACAAAGTCATTTTGCGCTGAGCCTGGCTGGGCTACGTAGTTGGCCCGGCCACCAGGCCCTTGCCAGAGAACACTACCCCCAGGCCCGGCTCCAGGGATAGATCCCAGTATCCATGTTCCATGTGAGGTTGTCTGTCTTATTTCTAGAACCATCATGAGGATCCTTGGTGGATCACACTTTGTCTGGAGGCTCACCTTGGACCTGTTCACCGAGGGAAACCCTACCAAGCATTCTGGACTTCAGACAACATCGCTCCAAGGTTCATTGGCTTACACAAACCCCATGCAGCACAACAAGGTTACCATCCTCGGAGGGATGTTTGATAAGTTCTCCGAATATGCCAGGGTCCAGGGAAGACTCTGAATCTATTTTGTCAAAATATCAGATGTCTGTTATCGTGCTGCAGCTCTCCAAACGGTGCCTCCTGGTTAGATTTTTTTAAAAAATTGTTCAGCGAATGTGGGCATCGCTGGCTGGGCCAGCTTTTTGGCCCACGCGTAATTGCCCTTGAAAAGGTGCCTTCTTGAACCGCTGCAGTGGTGTAGGTACATCCAGAACACTGTTAGGAAGCAACATTCAGCTGCCCAGACGTTAAGCTCTGGAACCGCCTGCCCATCATCCACCAGACATTCCCAGGTGACCCTCACAGCCCTTCTGGGCCTCCCAGGCTGTCCAGCCCACGTCCACACACCGAATCCAACTCATAACCAAGTGGAGTTCAGTTTGGTATCTGGTGGACATTTCTATGCGAAACTATTTCAACTCCTACCTGCAAATCCGTCGCTTTGCCCATCTTTCATTTCTTTAAGATGCCAATTTAAATCTACCCCTTTGAACACCTTTTTAATCATCTAGCCTAATAATGCCTTGTGTGCATTGGTGTTAAATTTTGTTTAGCCAACTTGTAAAGCACCTTTGGGTGTTTTATAACGATAAAGCAATATATAAATGCATGTTATTGTCGTCAGCTCCATCTCACAATAGCACAATAATTAGGAACAGGAGTGGATCATTTGGCACCTTGAGCCTGCTCTGCCAATCAATCCCATTATGGCGGATCTGAATGTGGTCTCAGCTCCACTTTAATCTCTGTCTCCAGCTCAAAAATCTATCTAACTGAGTCGTAAATATATTCAATGCCCAGCCTCCACTCTTATCTGGGGGAGAGGATGCCACAGAATAATGACCCACTTAGAGAAAAACATCTCTCCTCGTCTTAGCATTAAATGGGAGACCCCTAATTTTTCAACTTTGTCCCCTAGCAAAATCTGCACTGGGGCTCAAATAGAAGGCTGTGCCGGTGGCATCCATGCAGAGTACGAATAAATAAATAAAATGCAGTCAGAAAAAGAGAGATAGTGTGGTTAATGAGCAGTGACAGGCAGGTGCAGAGGAAAGGTGAGCTTCAGTCGGTTTGACTGTCTCTGTAGGTGGAACATCCAAAATCCCTTTATTTCCCCCCCCCCCCCCCCCCCCCCACTACTACTTGAAGTTTTGTTTAGTTCTAGTTTCCTCCACAAGGGGAAACATCCTCTCAGCATCCACCCATCAAGTCCCCTCAGGGTCTTCTACATTTTAATAAGATCACCTGATTCTTAAACTCCAATGGGTATCAGCCCAACCTGCTCAACCGTTCCTCATAATCTAATGCCTTCATCCCAGGAATCGGTTGACTGGATCTCTCTGAACTTCTTCTAATTCAATTATACCCTTTCTGAAGTACGGACGTCAAAATTGTACACATTGCTCTAGATTAGCAACAAATGCTGACGGTGCCTGCAATGTCCACACCCCATGAAAGAATAAAGTAAAAAAAAAAGACGCTGTCTCACCAAAGCCCTGCATAGTTGTAGCAACAATTCGTGACTTTTATATTCCATAGTCTATATGCACTGGTGGTATCTGTGCAGGGGCAGTAGGGTAGCAAAATCTGCACTGGGGCTCAAATAGAAGGCTGTGCCGGTGGCATCCATGCAGAGTACGAATAAATAAATAAAATGCAGTCAGAAAAAGAGAGATAGTGTGGTTAATGAGCAGTGACAGGCAGGTGCAGAGGAAAGGTGAGCTTCAGTCGGTTTG
The DNA here is from genome assembly GCF_017639515.1 of Carcharodon carcharias. Taxonomy (NCBI): domain Eukaryota; kingdom Metazoa; phylum Chordata; class Chondrichthyes; order Lamniformes; family Lamnidae; genus Carcharodon; species Carcharodon carcharias. The sequence continues at coordinate 104,755,434 of NC_054473.1, read as the reverse complement.
ACTGTCTCTGTAGGTGGAACATCCAAAATCCCTTTATTCCCCTCCCACTACTACTTGAAGTTTTGTTTAGAGTATGAAAGTTTTAAGCCATTAAGTTCACTGTTTATAAGAATAGACATAGAAACCTTGACATATGTATGTGTTTGTGTGCAATAAACTGTTTTTAATGTGAGCTTTAATGTGTTTTCTTCCCTAAATTGTCATTTATCTGTGTAGGTCAGCACTTTAGAGTCAAAATTCTCATATTTGACTAAAGGAAAAGTATCCTCAAACATTCCAATGTTTTGAGTACAAGGTTCGAGTTGAGATTTCCTGCAAAATCGCAATTCCAGTGTATTGTAAAGATAAACCAGGGGTTTTCTTTGTTTGAGATGGATCAGCTTTGAAAAACTATCTGAAATTCCGAAAGATTCTAGGAAAACCAAAACGCATAAATGGTAAAAATGTTAAGAGAATACTATAGTGGACTGTAAAGTCTCTCCAGACAATCTGAACAAGATAAGGTGGTAGCTTTTGGATATGTAAAGTGGTATAAGGGTAGGCGATAGAGTTAGGGAAAGATGACACAATATACAAGCTGCTTTATGATAACTGAATTTGATAATCTGGCCATCAGCTGAGACATTGGAACAGCACAGGGGGAAATAAGCAAAGTTCTAGAGACAGAGATCCCCGTTGACATGGAATAGTTAATATGGTCTAAAGAGTAAAGAAACGTTTTGAACGATCAAGGCAATAGAGAAACTGAGCTGAAGAGAATCTTAAGATGATCATAGTCAGAAGGGGTAAAAACACCCGTAAATGTAAAAGTATAAGGAATCTATAGGTAAGGTAATTGATGGGTAAGGAGAAATAATACTTCCAAACTTACCACAAGATGGATACATGTAAAGGGGAAGCTGGGAAGAGGCTAATTAGATGTACCACTGACTATATTAATGTGTCTGTGAGCTACAAAGAATAAGACCACAAGGTAACACCAAAATGACAGGCAGAGTTAAGCAGCTCCCAGAGAGAACCGCCGCTGAAAGTGAAAATACTGAGCCATTGAAAGTTAGGATAAGAGGATGCATTGTAGAGTTGTGTAGACCGTTTAAGGAATTGAAGCCTGAGGTAAGACAGCAGCACGAGATAGCGGACCAGGAAAGAAGTGAGGGGGGTTGGGGCAGGGTGGAGAGGGGGTGTTGGGGCGGGGTGGGGGGTAGGGGATCTCCCCCAGGACATGCCAGAAGCGAGGGATAAGGTAATGGTGAAGGCACCACCCGAGAAACTAGATTTTTCACCCAAGTGGATAGGACTTTACGAGACAGTAATGATTAGCGACAACAAAAACAGAATTACCTGGAAAAACTCAGCAGGTCTGGCAGCATCGGCGGAGAAGAAAAGAGTTGACGTTTCGAGTCCTCGTTCTGTCGAAGGGTCATGAGGACTCGAAACGTCAACTCTTTTCTTCTCCGCCGATGCTGCCAGACCTGCTGAGTTTTTCCAGGTAATTCTGTTTTTGTTTTGGATTTCCAGCTTCCGCAGTTTTTTTGTTTTTATCTCAATGATTAGCGACACTTCCGCTTGTATGAATATGAAAGTGAAGAGGCGCCGGAAGCACTGGTCACAATTGAAGCATGTTACTAACTGATCTTATTTTACAGAACTAATCTCGACCAACCGGGCCCGTTATTGATTTAATTTACAGAATGTTAACTGCCGCACCAATACTCATGGGATTAGTAATCCTAGAGGAGGGAACAAGGAATACCGCCCAACATACACCACAAAAGGGACTATGGTATACCACAAGCACTGTGGACTGTGACACCTAATATGCGATACTGAACATAACAATAGGAGAGCAAGTAACTTTGCATTGCAGCATGGGTGTACTGTTTCGCGGAAGCAGTAACAACTTGACACACATGGAGAAATGATGGGGAACCTTTGGGGAGACCGATTCATCTATTAAATTCCCGAGCCTAACTAATGTATGTTCTAAACATATGGAATGGGGGGATTTTTGTTGCAAGAAGGAAAGTCACATACATGTGGCATGCATGACAGGATATGTCTTGTACTCATTCTCCCCCATCAAAAAAAAAGACCAGGGATGGGAAACTTGTAATCGAAAATACAATAGTAGATGAAGGTTGGCACAGGACGATAATAGGTGGACGTGGGGAGTATACCCCAAAGAAAGGATCCTTACAACCACTTCACCACCTCTCATTGAAGGACAATCGAACCCAGCAGCTACCAACTGCCCCACTTTGTCCGACATTAAGCCCAGGACCGGAAATGGGTTTGTGCTTATTAATAATAATAAAATTTTCTATAATAACGTACACCATGAGCTGGTACCCGTGGTCCTAAACATTTTTGACATAACCCTGCCCCGATGCTTCTCGATACATGCTCAAGCACTCTATAAACTCGTGATGGGTCAGTTAATGATAGAAGCGGCTCAGTTCAACGGTGGAGCACAGCCAATGGTCTAGGGGAAGAACCGGCTGAAGCGCAGCCTGATAAATGATGTCGCTACTGTGCTTAATACAGGAACATCGGTAGTTAATTCTATCAAACTCGCTATTGTGAACCAAAAGGTCTGAACGTTAAATTCTCAGCTTAAGAAAATTTTAGGTAATTGGCGAGGGATCCAAGACACTGAACTAGGCGTAGGTGAAGACATGACACGGAGAGTTCAGAGTTTGACCGCTGTGCTGGAGGGGCATGCGGGGATTATTAGCGAATTAATTGGAATGGGTAAGGACATCTCGATGATGCAAATAGGAATAAGGTTTGCAGCATCGATGGATCATGGGTGCTTGAACAAACACGGGAGAATTTGAGACAAATTCATGGGGATATTGTCCCTTTGGGTAACATGCACATCTTTTTAACCTATCATGACACAATCACGATTTGACCGGTTGCCAGCTCCGGGGTTTAACACGTATATGGAACTGATACCGAATGTATAGTAGATGTTGATAGGCATTGTCTTGTTGATACCTGTTATACCCAAATCAACACCCAGCAGGCCGTTATATAGCGCAGAAAATATAGGGGTAATCGGGGGAATCATTATGTAAAATAAGCTTTCTACAATCAACAGCGAACGATCACGATTTTGTATCATTAAAGACCCTTCAGCGTGTCCCAGAGTTCAGGACCCATGTTAGAAATGCTGCTTGATTTCAGGGCAAGTGTTTGAATTTGAGAGACTGAAACAACCATTTGCGAACGCGTCCGATGCCCCGCTTCCACCCTAAACCTCTCACTCTTTCATACAGAAACAGACGTCAGTCAGCCTCCAATGACGGGCAATCTATACTTTGTCAATGAAACCTCAAGATCAAGGTGAACAATTGAAACTGACCTGAAACCTACAGAAATCCATTGATACAAAAGCCAAATACAATGGATGCTGGAATCTGACATACAAACAGGGAATGCTGGAAATACACAGCAGAACAGGCAGCAACTGCGGGAGATAAATAAAGTTACCGTTTCAAGTCGATGGCATTTTACCAGCTAGGGTCAGGGCAATGGGGCACGTTGTTCCTGCAGTAGGAAAGAGCATTTGATCAATAATTTCCGGTGAGACCTGGGATCAGGGAGAACTTCATTTGTAGCCTACACTTCAATTGGATTTGTGATAATTATCAAACCGAATTAATGTTATGGGTCGAGTGTTAGACAATTGCAAATGGATGTGCGGCTATTTGGATGGATAAAAGTTGGTTTCTCGTTTTATTTAATATAAATTGAACCCCGCCAATTCGACTTGCTGCTTTTTATCTCCGTCAGCACCGCCGCTGAACTGATTGCTTTATGTTAATTCACTGATTTGTTTCTGGAGTCTTTGCAGTTGATCCCATTTTGTCCTCAGGCATGTGCCTGTTAAAAGAAAGGAAATTGTAGAATGAAGCGGAAACAGTCCGTACTTGAAGAAACAGTACATCAAATCCTGGATCAACATCACCCTTGAGTATCAATTTTAGTTTTTAAGAACTATATGTTGCACCACAAGCACTGGATTTCCTGTTAATGTCACAATCACATGGACAGGCCAAACAGTATAAGGACTCCGTGCGCCTCCTGCTATCTGTGCCGCGGGAACCGCACACGGTATGTCCTTATATTGAGTTAATTAAACGACTGACACTTTCATCTCTGGCGTTGCTTAGCATTGGGACAATATTCAAAAAGACTAGAAGTCATCGAGACAGGAAATGTATCACACAACAAGGCGCATTTTCAAGCTGTACTGGTTGTGTTAAATATGAACTTGAGTCTGTCAGCTAGATTACGTGATAGGAGTTATTCTTGAAGAATAGAAAACTGGAAACATGGAATGCGGAAGATAGGATATGTCCGGGGCATCAGGCTAACTTGCCAAATAAGTGAGGTTTGACGGAATGTCTTGGAACAGGATCCCCCGCAGTGTTAGCAGTAATATACCGACTAGATCTCCAAAGAAGGTGGGAGCACGATGAAGTAATGAAGAGCCGATGAAAAGGATTATTGAAAAGTCAGAATCAAGAATGGTTGATAATGGTTGATAGGAGGCATCGGAATACATTATTGACCACAAAGAATTTGGTGCAAGAGTCGAAGACGACCCAGGTGAAAATAACGAGTTTACACAGGCAAAAAATGGGGCTAACCAGCGTCAAGATCTAACTAGAAGCATCATTTCTAGACGGTCGGTACACTTGTGATGAATGTGGCACGGAAGAGCCTGGGCGACATGTACTGTAATCAGTTCCATTTGTTTATTCATTAAGAACAAATGAGAACATGGTTTCAAAGGAGGCACGGACACAGGCTATAATATGGTAGCAGATAGGAATGGTAATTTGGCTTCTCACGATTGGTACTCGGATGACGTATAATATTGGTGGTAGAGAGTGTAGTCAACATTGCGTAGTGTACCGGGCAGAGTCTATTTGAGTGATTGAGAGCTATGCTTTAGATCTGATAAGAAAAGTGAAGAATACCTATGTCGTGTGATAAAGAATGTCTGAACTTGTACAGCGACAGACAGTGTTGTAACCTAAGTTAGACCATTTCGCTCTGCAGGTAAGCTACGGTGTGGCATCCTTTCACTCCAGCCTGTAGGGTCATAATTGCTGAGGAACAATCTAATTGTAAGGTGACTTTAAGATTCCGGGAAGATGGACGGACTTGCAAAGTGAAGGGAAGATGTCTTGTTACCGCCACACCTGCTGTTTATGACTGGCAGATCAACCAGAATCCCGAAACTTGAACACCGGTCCTGCGTGTTTCCAACCATCAAAAATGGAAATGGGTGAAAGTGGCGCTGGTCCGCCGATTATAATTTAACCCTCCCCCAAAATGAAACTACCTTTGGATCACGAGCTGGTTACAGCAATGCCACAATTGGACATTTTAAACCCCCTTTACCCCTCAGTCTGACATCCGCATTCCATGGAACAGAACGTCGCAAAAACATTTTGTGCACATGCTAAAGGATATTAAGTAAATAGAACAGTCAGTCAACAAACAGGGAAATCATTAACGTCAGGAGCTGGACACGAAAATGGATTTACCCTAGCTTCGAAAATGGCAGCGGAATTAGAGCAAAATCACGTTGCTTTCTATCAGATAGGATTGGTGACAGCACAGACGAGAACACTAATAATTCTGATTATTGTCTGTGCTGCGAGAGGAATACATATGGGGTATAGAATTTCCAGTGAAGTTAAAGAAATAACAAAGCACTGAGAGGAAACCAGGATTATGAATAGAAAGAGGACATAAACACTATTCTTAGAGGTAACCTACAAATGGAAAGCTGTTGATACCTAATATGAGAGAGAAAGAGAGACAGAGGGAGATAGAGTGAGAAAGAGTTAAATGTCAACCTAGCGACAAGCTGCAAATGATGTTGTCAAGTTTGGCTGAGATTGCTGAGCTGCCCTGCACAGTGAAGTATCATTAACGTGGATCAACATGTATTGAAGCTCACTCAGAATCAATTAAGAGGTTATCACGTAATTCAATATATAGCAAATGGGCCATGCAGCTTCGCCAGCTAAGGAAATATGGTGTGCAGTTAGATGCATTTTCTTGAGAGACAGAAAAATGTTTGAAAGTGTGTTTAAATTATTGGCCCGTGTCTGCTCCCCATATAAATTTGTTTACATGTTCAAGTAAAGAATAATTTTAAGTTCCATTGAATAATTAATTACAATAATAAAATCACATAAAATATTGCAAAAGAATGATTGTATTCACCGACTCACTTCAAGTGAGCAACATTAATTTAAAAGCAAGACGGTTGAATGAGTAACATTGAATGCGAGATTGGTGTGTGTCTAATAGTATCAGAGATGGGTGTGTGAATAGTAATTAATCGTAGCATGTATATATTCTTTCATCGGACGTGGGCAAGACCAGCGTTTATTCCCCATCCCTAATTGATTGAGTGGCTCCCGTTCCGGAGAGGAGTTTAGACCCAATCCTGTGGGGTTGGAGTCACATGTAGTTAAGTAGGGAAACATGAATCAACCAGGTGCTGAGAATGACAGATTTGTTAATTGAATTTAAATTCCACCAGGCGCTGCAATGGGTTTTGAACCCGTATTCCATAGCATTAGCCCGGGTATCTGGATTCTAGTACAGTGGCATTACTACTACACCGCCGTCTCCCCCAGTGTGCAGCAATAGGAAGTTGAGCTGAGTTGCTGACCTTGCTGTCAGGGGTTTGTGCGCGATAGTGAGTGAGAGCTAGCTGTTCAGTTTACAATGAGTGAAAGATGCTTGTGTGACTCGCAGTGAATGAGAACTTTCTGTGAGATAGAGTGAGTGATCGATGTGTATAAAGCATCAGTAAGTGACGGATGTATGACAGTAATATGAAGTGAATGGTTGCGATGCGAGTAACAGACTGAGACGCTGCTGGGCATAACACTGAATGAGTGATAGATGTTGGCTAACTGGGTGTGAGATTCGTGTGCGATGAAGACTGGGTGAAACATGTGTGTGAGGAAATGTGAATGGAAGATATGTGTAAAGTAACAGTGGGTGAGAGATCAGTGCTTGAAGAATATCGGATGACTGATTGTTGTGCGAGTAAATGAGAGCTGTGTGTCTGAGGCAGAGTAACAGTGAGAGGCGAGTGTGTGAGATGACAGTGAGTGCGAGATAAATGTGTGTATAAAACCAAGCGACATGCTCGCTTTCTGATGTACTGGATTCGTAAGAAATTAAAGAATGACTGCGTGTCAGCCAATGTCTAGGGCAGCAATCCATCCAGATGCCTATTGTCTCAAAAGAAAGATTCTAGCCTCTTGTTTGCCGCGTGTTTTTGCTGTAATCCCGCGGCAATTTTCGAAGCTCGCAATGAACGTCTTACCTTTAAAGGAAGGCGGATTTAAAATGATCCACAATGAAGATGGTGCCTAACCCGATCACCTTTAGCCCCTACAGGAAACGGTACAAGTTAATGGTTTGGAATCGGCCTGGTAGGGAACAACAGAAGGGGCGTTAAATATATCCAACGAAAAATGACGGGAAACAAAAAACAGAATGAGGCACAAAGTTTGCATGCGTGACAGAGGGAGATATAAAGGGACACATCTATAGTGCGAGAGTGAGAGAGGGTGAGAGATAGAGGAGGCGGGGTGGGGAGGGCGTTGTGAGTGGAGAGGAAAAACAATTGAAAATTGATGCTCGCGAGTGTGTTGGGTACAAGTCTGTGCCTTTAAGGGTTTATTTCATTGTTGATACATTTAAAGAACTGCAAAGATGGTCGATCCCAGATACTCCGGGAACAGTAAAGCGGAACTACACTTGAACAGCTCCAATTCCTGCAGTACCGCAACATGTCAGGCACTCTGAGGCCCTTCGGCCCCTCGGCAGATTGCACTGCCTGACCGCGGGGTCAGCAACTCAGCTCAGCTCCATCACTGCACTGACACCACTTTCTCCCTTCCTACTGCCCAGTCAGAGGGAAGTGTTGGATTTTATATTGCTCTATGATTTGAATGAGTCCTAGTGTTAGAACTGACAATCTCTACACTTTCTCACACGTTCTGACTCCTTGAAGCCAGTGCTGCAGAAACAATCCGACTGGTTCTCATAATCGAGTAATCAAATAAAGTTATTTTTCCTTGAAAAATATTTGATCATTTCTATTGCTCCGTCAATTAGACATTTTTGGCTGGACATTAATATTAATGATTATATAAATAGGTACAGCTCCGATGCCTCATTGTGGTGTTCGAAGTTCCTTGTTTTCATGCTATTGAGTGGTTAGGTTTAACCTGATTACCAGCTGCACTAACTCGTGCCAAACCTCACCAAGGTTCTCTCCAATTCAGTGTTTTGGCGAAGTGGGTTTTTAGGCACAAGAATATTTTATCAGAGTCGGTATTGTTCCCTTCCCATCTGTAAGTCGTACATTCCGATGTTTACTTTTATATAACATATAACATTTTATATAACATATAGCATTTGTGGATACTTCAGGATATAATTCAATCAGCTCAAGTCCTTTGTCCAGGCGCTTTGTGGATTTGGCACTGAAATTAAGGGGCACATCGACGAACCCGCTGAACATTTAAGGACATAAGAACCTAAGAAGCAGGAGTAGGCAATTCAGCCCCTCGAGCCTGCCCCGCCATTCATTACGATCATGGCTGATCTCATTTCAACTTCAACTCCAATTTACCGCCCTCTCGCCATTAACTTTCAACCCATTACTAATTAAAAATCTGTCCATCTCCTCCTTAAATTAATTCAGTGTCCTGGCATCCACTGCACTCTGAGGTAGTGTATTCCACAGATTCACGACCATTTGAGAAAATTAATTCCTCCTCATCTCTGATTTAAATCCAGCCCCCTTCCTCCTTAGCCTAAAACTATGGCCTCTCCTTCTAGAATGCCTTAGAAGGGGAAACATCCGCTCCACGTCTACTTTGTCTATCTCCTTTAGCATCAATTAGATCTCCTCTCATCCTTCTAAACTCTAGCGAGTATTGGCCTAAACTGCTCAATCTCTTCTCATAAGACAAGCCCCGCATCGCTGGAATCAATCTAGTGAACCTCTTCTGAACCGCCTTCAGTGCAAGCACATCCTTCCCCAAGTAAGGGGATCAAAACTGTGCACAGTGCTCCAGGTGCGGTATCACCAATGCCTTGTACAGTTGCAACAACACTTCCCTATTTTTATACTCTATTCTTTTAATAATAAATGCCAAAATTCAATTTGCCTCCCTTGTTACTTGCTGTACCTGCATACTAGCTTTCAGCGATTCATTCACGAGGACATCCAGACCCCTCTGTACTGAAGCATACTGAAGTTTCTCTACATTTAAATAATATATTTCCCTTTTATTCTTCCGACCAAAATGGATAACCTCACACTTATCCACGTTAAACTCCATCTGCCAAATTTTAGCCCATTGATCTAACCTGTCCATATCCATTTGTAAGTTTATTATTTCTTCATTGTAACATAATTTCCCACCTATTTTGGTGTAATCTGCAAATTTACCTATCGTACCTTCTATCCCTGAATCCAAGTCGTTAATATAGATTGTAAATAGTTGGGGCCTAAGGACCAAACCCTGTGGCACCCTCTAGTTACAGCTTGCCATCCAGAAAAAGACCCACGTATCCTGACTCTCTGCTTTCTGTTGGTTAGCCACACCTCTATCCAAGCATATATATTACCCCTAACTCTGTGTGATCTTATCTTGTGTATTAATCTTTTGTGCAGCATCTTATCAAAGGCCTTCTGGAAGTCCAGATATACTACATCTACAGGATCCCCATTATCCACTTTGCTTGTCACATCTTCAAATAACTGTATCAAATTAGTCAAACACGATTTACTCTTCATAAAACCATGCTGACTCTGATGGGTTGCATTTTGACTTTCCAAATGCCCCATTACTACTTCCTTAATAATGGATTCCAACAATTTCCCAACGACAGAAGTTAAACTATCTGACCTATAGTTTCCTACATTCTTTCTCCCACACCCATCCCCTTTTTTTTGAATAAGGGCATTATATTAGCATTTTTCCAATCCACTGGAACCTTTCCAGAATCAAGGGAATTTTAGAACATTATAGCCAATTCATTCACTATCCCTGCTGCCTCTTTCTTTAAGACCTCGGTAGGCCATCAGATCCTGGGGGCTTGTGACCCTTTAATCCCAATAGTTTGCGCAGTACCTTTCATCTAGTGATGATGATTGTTCTAAGTTCCTCCTTCTCTATATCCTCTGCACTACCTGTTACTATTGGGGTAGTACTAATGTCCTCCACTGTGAAAACAGAGGCAAAATATTGATTAAGCATGTCTACCATTTCTGCATTCCCCACTATTAACTCTCCAGCCTCGTCCTCCAAGGGATCAACATTCATTTTAGTTACTCCCTTTCCTTTTATATACTTGTAGAAGTTTTTGCTATTGGTTTTTACATTTTGCGCAAGTTTTTTTCATAAATTACCTTTTCTCTTTTTATTATTTGTTTAGTGACCCTTTGTTGATCTTTATAAGTTTCCCAACCTTCTAGCCTGCCACTGACCTTTGCAATTTGGTATGCCTTAGTCTTTGCCTTTATGTTATCTTTAACTTCCTTACTTAGCCATGGATGCTTTTTTCCCCTCTTACCATCTTTCTTCCTCATTGGGATATATTTTACTTGGGAGGAATTGAATATCTCCTTAAATATCTGCCACTGTTCATCAGCTGTTCTAACTTGTAGTCATCCTGCCCAGTCCACTAGGGCCAAATCTGTCCTCATGCCTATGTAGTTACCTTTGTTTAACTCCAGAACACTAGCGTGGAACTCAAGTTTCTTGCTCTCAAACTGACCTTGACATTCTAGCGTGCTATGTTCATTCTTCCCTCGAGGATCCTTTATTATAAGATCATTAATTAATCCCATCTCATTACACAAAACCAAATCCAGAATAGCGTGCTCCCTGGTTGGTTCCACAGCATATTTCTGCAAGAAACAATCTCTAACACACTCTATGAACTCTCCCTCGAGGGTATCCTTGCCAATTTGATTAGTCCAGTCTATATGCATTTTAAAATCACCTGTGATTATTGCTGTGCTTTTCTTGCATGCTCCCAGTATTTCCTGCTTTACACTGTGTCCTACTGCTGAACTACTGCTTGGGGACCTATAGATTACTCCCACCAGGGATTTCTTTCCCCTGCTATTTCTTACTTTTACCCAGACTGACTCTACGTCTTGCTCTCCAGTGCCAAAATCATTCCTCACTATAGCACTGATCTTTTCCTTTACTAATAAAGCTACACCACCTCTTTTTCTTTCCTGCCTATCCTTCCGAAGCATTGGATTGGATATTCAACTCTTAAACATGTTCTCCCTGTAACCACGTCTCGTTAATCGCCACCAAATCATACTTATTTATCTCTATTTGCGACGTTAACTCATTAGTTTTATTCCAAATGCTACGCGCATTCAGATACAAAGCCTTTACGTTTGCCCTATTGTCAATTTTCCCTACACTTGTAAGATTCTTTGGTGCAATATGGCGTTCACACACCTTGTCCCTTCGTTTCACTTTTTGGTAACAATCAGCGTTGTCACTAACCTGTGCTCTTACCGTCCACTTACACTTTGGTTTTTTTATATTTCCATGGAACTGGACCCTCCTCCCAACTAATTAGTTTAAAGCCCTATCTACAACCCTAGTTTTGCGATTCGCCAGGACACTGGTCACAGAGTGATTCAAGTGGAGCCCGTCCGAACAGAATAGCTTCCTCTTTCCCCAGTACTGGTGCCAATGTCCCGTGAATTCGAAACCTTTTCTCCCACACCAATCTTTCAGCCACGCACTTACCTCTTTAATCTTATTGACCATTATGCCATTATCAGTTTAATTCCATGAAGTTGTATAGTGTGATTAAAAACTCAATATCGTCCTCGCATTAACTTAAAATCTATTAACGGCGCTTATCCGAAGGGAAAAAGAAAGGACTTGCATTTATATAGCGCAGCTCAGGAACCTCCACAGCTCTTTAAAGACATTGGTGTATTTTTGAAGTGGGCTCATTTCTGCAATGTCGGAAACACGGCTGCCAATTTGTGCACTGTCCCACAAAGAGCAAAGTGATAATAAGCAGGTCATCTTCTCTGATGTCGATTGTCGGGATACATATTCGCTCGGATTCACTTGTTCTACTCCAAAACCGTACCAGGCTATCAATTGTGTCCATCCGAAGGGGCTAAATCGAAAGACAGCACCTCCGACTGTGCAGCACACCCTCGCTGCCTCCCGGGAGTGTCAGCCATTCCCTGTATGTTTAAGCCCAGGAGGGGGATCCGAACTCACAATCTTTATGACGGATAAATGAGACCTGCCAACTGAGCCATGCCTGACCCTTGCTCATGCAGTAAACCTGGAGTACACGGAATCGCAGAGCCAGCAGAACGAACACAGGGAAGAGAGAACTGGCAGGTAGTGCCGGAATGGAGGATAAGTTGGATTGGGGAATATGTTCGATTGGTGAAAATGGAAAAAGAGGTGAGGCGATGGAAGAGAGGAAGTGGTGTGAAATAAAGGAGCTGAATAGGTAAAAGATCTTTTCTGAACCCAAGACATTGAGATGGACTGCTAGAAATTGGGAAGGAGCAGGGATGTGAATGTGGCAGTGCGAAAGGTGTGGCAGTGAGAGAGAGAAAGGGAGAGAGGGAAAGAAATAGCGACAGAGAGAGGGGGAGAGGGAGAGAGAGGGAAAGAGAAAGAGAAGGAGAGAGAAAGAGAGGGAAAGAGAAAGAGAGAGAGAGAAAAAGCGAGAAGGAGATTAGAATCCCTACCCTGGAGGAGATCGTGCTCTGAAAGGGAGACTGGTAATGATCCGTTAGGCCCGGGTATATGGGGCGGATGGAATGGAAACCAGACGCCGCTTGTGATAATTGTCGGGCGGGGAGTCGAGCAGCTTTTCACGATGGAAGGACAGAGGGGAACATGGGCGCGAAATCTAATTCGGCTGGAGCGCTAAATGGGCGGTAGCTGATTGGGCGCCTATTATTTTAGAATTGAGGATCAGTGGTGACGGATACCCCGTGTCAGGCTCCTATATGAAACAAAGATACAGTTTAGGTCAGCACAGAAAATCCGAGAGTCTTATCCTGACCCGAACCGTGTAGCTGTCGCTGACTGGGACCCCGAGTGAGACATGGGAAACCTGACAGGTATAAATCGATCCGCTCTCCACAGGGCTAACGGACCTGAAAATTTGATATAATCCCTCCTCGTTCCGTATTACCGTGGAGTTCATCCCAGGAGTAAATTCGATGTCATTTTTATGCCAAGTGATCTTAACCGCCGCCGGGAAGAAACCAGTTGTTGTAAAGAGGAGTGTGAGGGACAGGGAGGACAGGCGGGTAATCTTCACAGGTGTTAGCGGCACTGGGAATGGACTGAGAGACAATGAGTTAATATTGGAACTCAGGCATTGTGTTCGAGATGGGAAAGAAAAGCCAGCGAAAAGGCTAAGGGGCTGTTTCTGTTTAGAGAGGAATTTTTAAAATCACCATAATAATACAAATAAAACCCTCTTGCGTTGCTTACAATAATACATTCCAATATTTCATTCTTTATTGTCTTCATGAAGGACCCGATGACGGGAAAGACTTTTGACTACAAAAAGTAACGTTCTACTCAAACAGATCCCAGACCGTTTAGTGAATGGGGAAATACCTGGAAGATGCAGTATAACGAGGATAAGTGTGAAGTTATCCACATCGGTGGGAAAAAACAGAATGTCAGAGTATTATTTAAATGGTGATAGATTGGAAAATGTTGATGTGCAAAGTGACCCGTGTGTCCTTGTATACCAGTCATTGAAAGAAAGCATGCAGGGCCAGCAAGCAGTTCCCCATCTGTCAGAATTATCAGCAGCTTTTATTTCCTGATCTCCTTTATGAACGGTTATTTGAGATTTTTTTTTTACTTTTTTACAATTTTGTTTTCTTTTTATAATTGCGTGTAACGAGCTTGTCCTTCGAACTGTCTGATCCATCCTTCTTTGCGATCATTGGTCCGTCTCCGACACTGGAATCCATGGAGAATAATTTGGCTTCACAGCCAGGATCTTATTAACACTGAGTTGGAACAGCCAATGATCTTTGCACATACCTTTGCGGGATGGAGCTTAATTCTGTTTCATAGAAATGTTCTTTATTTCATGCTTGGAAGCCCCATTCTGTCAATATCCCTGTCGTAATCTCACTGGTTAACCTCTGCTGTCACTAATACAATTACCCGCTTTAAACGTAGAGCATTTTTTTTAAACAAGCTGCCCCATTAAATTTGGAGCAGATCCACAGTATAGAGTTAGTGCCTCTAGTGCGAATCTCAGCGCGGAGTTCTACAATCTTTTCTCACTGCAGCTTCTGGCACAGGAACTGATCCCACTGACTGATCTGAGAAAAGGGCACAGAAAGTTTTCCTCACAGGATAAGAGGCAAGATTAAATCTATGAGGAGTGTAACAAACTATCATAAGTTGTAATTAAAATCGAGAAGTAGCATCAATAGATCTCTCGCTGTAAATTTAACCTATAATCAACCTAAATACATCTCTTTAAGCTTTTGAGTTCGTGTATGTAAATGGTACTAGGTGAGTTGCTCAGTTGGAGAGCCGGTGCAGACACGATTGTCCAAATGGCCTCCTCCTTCCGCGCCGTAACCACTCTGTGATAAAACATATTACCAATTCCATCAACATAAGTGAAATCTGACATTAATGAAATTAAATCTAATAGTTAAGCAGCAACACGTTGTTAAAAATATTTTTCCTTTCACTGGTCCCTCCCTGGCTAATGAAGCCTTTGACCTTGGTTTTGCTCTGCTCCCCCTGCCCTTTATTACCCTCCCTTTATTCATATTTGTATTTATTTGCTAACCGTTGCTGGGAATTTCACTGCTGTATCCTCACAAATGAACAGCCAAGATTTTCGGGGGAAAATGTCCTTCGAATCCGGATTGCCTGCATACCTCGGATTCTTAGAAATCAGATGATTGAGAGATATGGTTCCAGGATGGACTCCATTCAGAATTTAATGCACTTTATTTTTCCATAATTTCTTAAGTCAAAATAAGTAATATATGTAATACATTTCAATTGTTAATATGTTATAACACAGATGTAAATACACGCTGCGGATGAACGAACATTAATTGACTGTAATCCGAAAGTTTAAGGACCACTGTCCCAGATTGGGTGATGGGTGCCGCTCTGTGTGAACAAACATGTATATAGCGGGAAATCAATTTCACTGAACCATCTGGGGAGAAAGCGCCTGCTGATCTTGAGATAGAAATTCTCTGATATACACCTGTATAATTTTACCTTGGCCCATTATCTGCAGAGTGACACTCACCGTATACAATTAACTGCGTTCCATTCCCAATGGAAATCTTCCCGCTCACTCTGGCGCTGCAATAATAGACTCCGGAATCCGGGAAATTCACATTCAGCAGACGCAGCTCTGCAGATCCCTGTCTGAAAGGTGTCATTATTTTCCTTGTGCCTGCAGTCAAATCCAAAATCCCCTCCTGGCCGCCTCTCCGCCAATAAACATCCACCCATGTGTTGCGATCGAAAAGTGGGATAGAGCAATAAATTGACATATTTGCACCTTTGACCGCCGTCACAAGGGTGGGAAGCTGGCAAACTGATAGAGAGGACCCGTCAGTCACTGTCAGAAATATGCGCAAACATTAGTTAAAGCACGGTAAATAACAACGAGGTGAGAAAATAATGAGTAAGAAATGTAATGAAAGAAAATGGGAAAACTGCAATAAACATAATAGGGCAGAAATTGCCTCTATTCAGCTCACTGAGTTTTTACTCATTTCTCTATTCATCAGATGGCTGTAAATATAGGAACCTGTATAAATCATTCCCAGGGTTGAGAAGTACCAGAGCACATCGAGCACAGGCATTCTGAACAATGACCATGGTTTTGATCGGCCTGCTGGAAGACAGTGGGGTATGCTGAACAGTGCGAGGATTGGGAAGGCGAGTGTGCATCTGGGTACATGATGTCCGAGGAAACCGCCATGACATGGTTCCCTTTTAGAGTAGATCTGTCTATGTAGTTATGGCAACGAATTGAACATTAACATGAGCCGGATCTTATTGCTCGCCAGGAGGAAATGGAATATTTTTGCATCACGTGAAAGAATGTTGGTTGCAAGCGTTCTTGATTTAGCTGAGCGTTAGCCAACCTATGGTCAGATGCGGGAAATGCTGTCTGTATCTGCCTCCGAGGTAGTGCAGCGCCTAACGGGAGTGGTGATGAGGTAGGCACACATGCCATCATTGTAGAGTGGAATTGGAAGTCAGCTCTTTGAATGATCTGGCTGAGATACAGAGAGAGAGAATGGAGGTGCGCAATGTGAAATCATGGGGCCGGGAGGGGAGGAGATGTGGGGAGTCCGGGGGTAATGATGGAAGGGACAAACGCATGGTTGGACTGGGTTGGGCAGGATTGCGGGGGTTGGGGGGCGGTGGGGAGATTTGTGGATGAAGAGAGAAACTATTGAAATTGTGCGCTCACATTCGGGTGAGGAAATCCTGGCGAAGATTTATTCAGTGGACTTGGTGAAGGGGGAAATGGAACAGAGGACAGATCGGTGTCAATCTTGGTGAAAACTGCCCCTGAACTGTGATACCTGTTCGATGTGAGGGTCATGGTGGTAGAAGAGAGGAGTTTAATGAAGCTGGGATCGAGGGCGAAGAATGACGGTTACCTTTTCATTCCAGGTTGATCCTGGCGTAGTGAGAGGTTTGGCAGGAGACAATCTCCGACAGTTCTCGGCGTGAGGACTGGTTGAACCAGGTGTGTACTAAACGCACTAAAGTTTGTACTGGATTGATTTGAGCAAGAAAAGGCAAGGACTCTCGATGGGAAACGATCAGAGTGGTGTTTGTACAGGGCTAAAACCTCAAAGATGAGGGGTTGATTGAGAAAAGAAAGCGACAGTTGCAGAAACATGAATATGAACGGAGGGCCAAAGGCCAGGGTGTTGCGATTTTAAAAGTGCAGGTTTAGATGACATGGGAATAGTTTTCTTTTCCCCTCGAGGGGAGACACAGTGGGAGCTGGGTGTTAGAGGTGGGCGGTGGGGATGGGGGAACGGGGACGGGGTGTGGGGGCGTGGGGGGAGGTTGCGGGTGGGACCGTGAGAGCTGCTGGATACAAGGAGACGATTAGAAATGCCCTTGTCTATTATTGAGAGATTGGGAATAAAGAAATCACATTAGGTTGCTGTACAGGAGGGTGATCGTGAATATGGGTAGAGTTAATATTCCGAGGCTGGGTGTAAGGGAGGAAATCAGGGAAATTAACTCTGAGGAAACAGTAAGATGTGAGTTAAGATATATTATGAAATTCGTAGGAATGAGGATTAACTCAGTGGACAGGCTGAAGGGGGACAATAAAATGGTTAATTAAAATTGCACAGATTGATGGAATCTAACAGATGGCACTGTTCCTGGATCCTGTGCTCACTTTGTCACAGCACAGACTGCCGCCGGTTATGCTCAAATAGTTTTGAACAGTTACACATCTGATAAGAAACCGACATCAACTGTTCAGTATTTTAATGACTAAAAAAAAGTAGCGAATTAACATTAAGAAAACGAATATATGGGGTGTGGTGACAGTTGTTGGACAACAGAAAGTCTGTTTGCAACATCTGAAACAAGCATCCCATGCGTTATTTTTTATAAACCAGTTCGCACTTACCTGAGACATTGTTCTATCATTGATGAGGGAGGGATTTAGTTTAACATTAACCGGAATTACCGGGCTAAAATCATTCATTGAAATGTGATACATGTAAGGTGATGGGATACATCTTCAAAATTCAGGCTGATAGGGACCACATACTGAAAGAATTCATTACCTCCCCGATAATACACCAGTCTGCTTATCACAATATTTATGAACATTAAAATCCCCCATTCAAGCCACCCTGCCTTTGTTACTTGTTTGTCTACTGGTTGCATTTACTTGATCCACCTGCTCACTGATACTAACAGGGGCCTATATACATTCCCCACCACAACCTGAAAACCTGTTCTGTTTTTCATAATATCCAAAAAGGGAGGTGCAGCAGGAGAGCACGTGTTAGGGCTCAAAAGATGAAAGATGTTATTTCTAAGCAGGTGTCACTTGAAAACACTGTTGATGACTCCTTTCATCACTTTACTGATGATTGAAAGTAGACTGATGGGCTAGTAATTGGCCAGGTTGGATTTGTCCTGCTTTTTGTGGACAGGACATACCAGGGCAATTTTCCACATAGCCGGGTAGATGCCAGTGCTGTAGCTGTACTGGAAAAGCTTGGGTTAGAGCCCAGCAAGTTCTGGACTCAGCTCATCAGTACTGTCAGGACCCATAGACTTTGCAATATCCAGTACCTTAAGCCGTTTCTTGATATCACATGCAGTGAATCGAATTGGTTGAAGCCTGGCATCTGTGATGCTGGGGTCCTCTTTTGGAAGCTGAGATGGATCATCCACTCGGCACTTCTTGCTGAAGATTGTAGAAAATTCTTCAGCCTTATCTTTTACACTGGGGTCTTCCATCATTGAGAATGAGGATATTTGTGGAGCCTCCTCCTCCAGTGAGTTGTTTAATTGCCCACCACTATTCATAACTGGATGTGGCAGGACTGCAGATCTTAGATCTGATCCATTGGTTGTGGGATCTCTTTGCTCTGTC